>NC_051178.1:172985345-173121885 GCF_013339695.2 Rhipicephalus sanguineus | reverse complement strand
TTTATTACTAGAGCTGCTCCATGAACCAGTTGTGCGAGAAGATTTAACACAGCTTGAAGCTTTGAAAAATACATTTCGAGTTATCTTGAGCACCTCACAACAATATCTTGTCTTTCTTTATGTAATATGTAAGTACTCCTATAGCACTAAGCTGCTGTGAAATTCTTGATTATGCGTGTTGAATTTATAAATACTTTTCATACCAGTCACTCATACACATCAGTGTCACCAAACTTTTGCAATGATATAATGCACAAATAAATGATATATACTAGAGCTGTGCGAATAGCAAAATTTTGGGTGCGAAGCGAATTCGAATAATAAAGATTGAGTGCGAATTGAATCGAATAATTTTTGAATAATTTTCGAATATTTCTCAAACATTTTCAAATACTTCGAAGTGAAATTTACAGAAAAATGTTGCAGAGAATCCTAAGTATGTTCTCATTGAGCAGCACATGAAAGTGCTCTTTTTGCCTGGTTGATGAAGCGCTGGCGGGGTGGTATTTCATAGTTGTCTTATCAAGAATGAAGCATGTAGAGGCCGAATCGTATTTATGTACATGATTTGGTGCAACCAAAGTGTTGCCGACAACACTTTACACGTGATAGGCAAAGATGCCATTTCCTCAGCCTCTCCTCCTCTTTCAATTTCTGTGGAAGCCCAACTGATGTGGCGGACAAGGGTGTGCTCCCTTCAAGTCCAGGGTTCCAAATCTGCCTCGTAGACGGTGATATATAAGAACATCTGAAATTTTGGATGCTAAAAAGCTTCGGCGTCCGATTTTTCGGCCTTCCTGCCCAAATTTCAGGTCCAAAACAGCATTAATTGAGCCCCCACCTCTGCCACATTTTTCGTCTCCATGTTGGAACCAGCATTTTCTTGAGTTAATACATTTGCGACCGTAGCGGAGCTTGAAAGGCAGCTTTGCCGCAATACGGCGGTGTGATGAGGTGAAGCGTATTGAAAATCTAGGGACCACTTCAAATCGGACGTTGACTGTCACTTGGCCAAGTTCGACCGTAACGGAGCTTGAAAGGCAGCTTTGCCAGCAATAACGGTTGTGTGATGAGGTGAGGCATATTGAAAATTAGGGACCACTTCCAATCGACAGTTGACTGTGTCTTGGTCTAAGTTCGACGCGTAAACGGAGTCATGAAAGGCAGCTTTGCCGCAACAACGAGAGTGTAAGGAGGTGAAGCATATTAAAAAATCTGAAGGGGTCACTTTCAGTCAGAACGTTGACTGTAATTGTTTTTTGGGAAGTTCGAATAGTTCGAATAGTAAAATTCAGTGCGAATCGAATCGAATAGCAAACACTATTCGAAAAATATTTGAAATTGCGAATATTCGCACACCCCTAATATATAATATACAGAGATTACTACTACAACAAAAAATACTTCTTAATTGAAAAGGCAGGGTTCATACAATGTAAGCATGTCTTCCACTCGAGTCTATTTCTTTCTTATCATTTATTGTTTGGAGATAGCCAATCGCGCCGATAATGTAGCTGAGTTCTGCTCAGACCACTGTTGAAGCATAAAAATTAAGGGTGTTGAAATGCATAACCATTATGTTAATCAGGCCCAATCTCTGAGTAAATGGGCTATCGAATGAAGCAAGGAAGTGAAATTCTGTCAGACAGACGATGGGAACATTTTGGTTGAAGTCATGATCGTTTAAGCAGGTCATTGCAATTAGGCACACAATATGAAGTTTAATGTAACTGCCATTAGCATAAGTAAGTTGAGATGTAACTATCAGGCTCGCCTGTTGTGGATGGACTTGTGCATGTTCATAAAGATTACACAGAGGTTTACATGTGGCAAAAACAAGCATGCATTGTAGGCTTTTTTTGGAGGGTTACCTTACACCTGACAGAACATTTTCACAAGCTGTCACATTGAAAGCCACAATAGGATGTAAATATTGAAGTTTAAAAATCTATACAGTCACTCCTATGACACTGCAGCATATGTAGTGTCCTTTACTTTTCTGCAGAATCTATCTTTACATGATTATCACACCATAGGTCATATTGTATAGGTTGGTCTCAATTTGTCAACTACTGTAGTAGGGTCGGGACGGTCTCGTGTCCTTTCTTGTTCCCATCTTTTTAGCGCTGTTTTTCACTCGTTCAACTACGTGTCACCTTCAAGGTACATATTAATGCTGAACATCAGGTTCACAAAATAATTTACTATTGTAATAATAATAAACCAATAAACATAAAAATGCAAGAACAAGGGCAAGAAGATCAACAGGACACAGGTTTTTCTTGAACTTATTTCATCCTTAAGGGTCCGAAAGCATTACATAATAGGAATGTGACACAAGTAAAAACAAACTTAAGCTGCTTTTCTCATTCATCTGCAATGATAGCATACTGGCACCGACAGAAGAACTGTAAAGGGAAATTTCAATAGGTGCGAAAAATCAATCACCTGGTTACAATGGCTATGTTTCCCGATAAGCGAGCTGTTTCTTTCGTCCATTTCTTCACGAATCCTGCAAGTTGAAGGAGTTTGGAAGAGACACCTCGGTTATATAAAAAAGTTGCTACACTACAGCATGAATTAAATGAAATTGAAGGTTAGTACTGCCGTTCTGAAAGTTACTTTCCAGGCCATGCGTAATTAGGACGGATATCAAGAAAGCAACGCAGCTCGAACAATTCTCCTCTTGCAACTGCAAAGCCGAAATATTAATAGTTAGTACAATAGGCGTGCGCAGGGTTCCCCATCAGGGGGGGCGAAGGTCCATCGCAGCGCCCTCCCCCCCTTGTAAGTCAATATACGAGGCAGATTTTGCGGCCCCCCTTTCAGGTTATTAGGGGGGGCGGCCCCCCCCCCTGCCCCCCCCTCTGCGCACGCCTATGAGTACAATGCGTAGGGCGATTTCTATGTGGTTTGTGGTGGCCACATGGCACAGCGACAGACATAGAAAGGCAAAGATAGTATTAGGTTGAGTCAGACTAGGTTAGGTTTTTTCGGTATGATCACCATGGGCTGGTTACGAAGTAGCAGTGTGTGTTTGCAACAATGCAGAGAAACCTGGCATGGCCACATTAAGGGGCATTACTTTCAGTGCTTAGCAAATGACTTTGCCACACACTTTCGAATACATGTTACGTATTCTGGTTATGTTTGCTTTTTTGATACTGCTGTACACAACAAGCCAACTTACTTTAAATATACAAGAACTGTAGTATTCCTGCAGTGCTGCCTTTGACGTGAACGTTGATAGCGTCAGCTGCAAAGAGAGATTGAGTCAAGCTATTGCAATCAGTACAGGCTAATCATATACGAGGGCTAACTCACAGTTTCTATGATGCCATCGCTAGCCAAAATGCCACCAGTTTGAGCTATGTTGACTCCAGTGGGGCTGTGTTGCAAGAAAATACTACAAGTCAGACCATCTAGAAGCCTCAAAGCAACTCACTCACTTTGCCACAATAGCCTTGTTTGAGTCTCCTGCTTGCCAGAGGATGAATGCAAGTGCCCTGGCCAGAGCAGCATTTCTTCGTGGCACGTCGACTTGAAAACCACTGCAATCAAGGTGTTGTGAAGCCAAAAGTCAGGGCAGCTGCAAATGATGACTTCCCTTTGCATCTCTACATAAAACACACTTCGTTAGATCAGTTTTGCAAAGCTAACTCAAAACCCTCTCAGCACACTTTTACACTGATCTCTTCCAACAGACCCAACATATGGGGCAGAAACTCAAGAAGTGAAGGGTGCCCTGCAATGCTTTTTGAACAAGGTCATAAAAATCGAGGCTCTGCGAACATGTGAGCCAAACATTACAGCACAGCAGGAGGAATGAAACTTAAAATTAAGTTTCAGTGGCTAGAAATTGCTTGCTCTTCTCTCGACAAATGATGCCATATACCCAAAATTAACTGTTTCACATGCCCAAAAGCACATGGACATGGCTAGTGTCTGGTTTGAGCATCGTGGGCTGCAGAGTTACCGTGGCTGCCGCAATGTACTGCTATGTGCCTGCACTGCGCTCTACAGAGCGCACTCGTGATCACACTGAAAATGAGCCGTGTGTTCAAAGAAAAGAAAGTGCTCAAGGTCACGATGCATGAAGCCGTATGAACGTAGCTTCCTGCCCCCTTGTCCCCCCACCCTGCATAGCTTTCAGCACGCTCGCTCAGACAAAAGGAGTGAGAAAGTGCTTAAAGCGTGTGACAAATCTCTGTAACTCCGCTTGTACTTCACAGATTCCAAAAATTCTTGCGGCAGTTGATTCTGGAGACAATAAACTCTGATAGTGATGTCTAGAGACCGGATTTTAGGCAAATGCCTATTTTGCTCCTTGCGTTCCTGTCGTGCCAGTTTGATATATGAGCATGAATTAGAGGTTAAGAAGGGCTTTTATAGTGTTTTTATAGTGCCTATAAATGCCTATTTTTGGGGTTCGTGCCTAAAAGCCTATAAGTGCCTATAAATGCCTATTTTCAAAAACGGTGCCTATATGAGCACTATTTAACCTCAAATTTCGCTTTCAAGTGCAGTTTGAAACCGTTATTCATGTTACCGGGCAATATTGACCTTTTAAAACTATATGGGGTTCAACCTAGCCCTCTAGTTCAACCAACTTCGGGAAAAAGAACCGCTAGCAGCAGTGAACCTGAATGGAAGCCCGTCTCAGCGTCTGCAGGGGAATGGGGAGAGGCAAATAAAGATGGGAATCAGAAAGAAGAAGAAGAGGAGAGTGGCGTCCATTGCCGAGGACGCGGCGGGTGGCTTGTACAGCCGGTTGTCCAGTCCAGTGTGCCCAAGGAAGTCAAGAACAGCCTTGAAGACCTGCACGTGGTGATGGGCAGGGAACAGGAGGTCCCTCTGTGCAGACGCGGGAAGGTGGAGAACGAATGCGAAACCATGCAGTGCCGCCCGGGGAAGGAGGGTTTAGATCAAAATAAATAAAAAGTGTGATGCGCACGCGGCTATTGTTTTCTTTGTAATTTACTTCTGAAAAAGCCGCTCTGCGCTCACATAAGAAATCGTAGTTACACACTGGGCGTTGTTGCATGCCCAACGAAAAGCGTTTTACCACAAGAATGTTTCAAATTGGTTCATTATGAGCCGAGAAACCGTGATGCGAGAAGGCGATCTTGAAACCGTTGCCACTAGCCCCGTGTATCCTTCGGAAGCCAAGTCCCTTCCCTGCCCTCTTCAGTATCGCAGATGTAGGATCACATGACGCAGATGCATCAACACGTCATGCGCATGCAAGATGAGGTGCGCATGACGTGCCAGGGCCAGCTCGTGAACGCGATCAGTGTGTCATTTCAGCGTTCGTTTCTGTGGGATGGACTCCTCAGTGCGCACACATTTGGAAAGGCTGGTTCGGATCATGTACCGTTACACCGAGTCGCACAGCTAGAACTGCTGTAAGGGATGATGCACCAAAAAGGCACCAAGCGTTGTCGGGGCTGGCATCGGCACGACACGGGAATGGCGAAAACAGGAACGCATGCGGAATTGCGGCAGATAAGTCTGGCATCTCGCTGCGATTAGAAGTAAAAAAAGGAAGAGAAAAAAATTGGCGAAGCTTGCACTAAGCCGAGCAAAGCTCGAAACAGCGAAACTGGACCATTCTGAAGACTAATCTGGTTGCTTGTAGGTCGTTTCTAAGCCTTAGCTAGGTGATGCAGGTTGTTTCTAGGTTGCTTCTAGGTCGTTGCAAGGTTTAGCTAGGGGGTTGCTGGGTTGTTTCTACGTTGATCCTCAGCCTACAGAGGTTCGAGTTAAAGCAGACAGTCACAGACACGACACGAATGTCCAAACTCCCGAGACAGAACCTCGCGCTGAAACTAAGCGTTTGCAACTGTCAGATCTATGGGCACGCCGTCGTGGATGTAGGCCTTTCATCGCTTCAGGGTGTTCTCGCAGCCGCCGTTGCCTTTCTCGCTCCCTAGTATTGTACGTACTCGGGGTCTTCGGCTTGCCGCCATCGCTTCTCATCAATTTGTTGGGCTAAATGTTGCCTTCTTCATCTTTAGTTCACCAGTGGTGTGATTTACCCAATTTCTGTGGCACATACCTGTTTATAATGGTGATAGTTTTCTGAAAGGCACATATCCCTTTTCTGGTAGGCCGCACACATTACGGTTAGCCTGAACAGCTTCGCTGTTAAATTCCGTTTCTGTGTTTTATTATTTCTCTCAGCTTTCGGTCATTCATTCTAGCAACAGATTAAACAAATTACACATGTCGTCTCGAATACTTCTCGCAGCGTCATGTCCTATTGTTAGCGACGTCAGAGCATCAATGTCTACGTAGGTGAGCGACGTCAGTGCCCAGATAACTACGCAGGACCACTCATTGTTGTACGTCAGCCCCTCCATCTTGGGGCGCGCGCCTACGAGAAGAAAGGCAACGGCGTTCAGTTTGAAATTTCACGTCTTTCCGCAGCGCTAATACTATAGCGTCGCAAACCTTGGCAGACGTGATCATGAGCGCCAAGTGCATCCATTACACTTGTCAGCTCGAAATGCTCAAACCTGGTGAGGGGCCCTTTGGGGTGTTCACCAGCAGGGGAGAAATTGACCCAACGCGACTAGCCCCGGCCATTACGAGGCGTCCCTCCCTTCTGGTCTTTTAGTGGTCTGGGTATCTGCTCCTTTGCTGCCCTTCTCAGCCACGCCGAATAGAAAGAGACCCAGGAGTGCGTTGATTCGGCAGTGGGCACTTGACTCACCATGCTAGGGAATCAAAGGAGACACCGTGTTCTGCGAACCGTGCGGGAAAAGGGACAATTGAATGGCTATGTTGAACTGTTGGCACCTTTGTGCCATCATAAACAACAATATTTCTGGCTTTCCTGTCGTAGATACAGGTTGGGCACATCTTTGTTTGAAATTATTGAATTTATGTAAAAATTTATTGTGCCTATACTTACGATTTTGGAGGCCTAAAACGGTGTTTTGCCTGCCTATTTTTGGTGCCTAAAATGCGCTTTTTTGGTGCCTAAAAATCCGGCCTCTAGTGATGTCATTCGATGACTGCTTGAAAAAGTGTGCTGGGCCCCTGTTAAGGACCACATAGCGTGCAATGGCATGTGTGGGAACCACGTGCTGTTACGTTTGGCCCTGGAATTCATCGAGGCAGACGCTATTGTGCAAGCACCTGTCTGCCAGAATGCTGTCTCCCCCCCCCGTACCGGCGCTTAGACGGAGGCACAAAACGCCACGTCTTCTTGGAGGGGCTTATGCCAAACGAGCTGGGCATGACGCCGTGGTTGGATCCCCAGCAAAGCGACGGGGAATTCGGAGACCCCTTTTTGGCTCGGTGTTTTCAGCGTGAGATGGCTCCTCTGGAAGAATTCTCACCAAACCACTGCATTCTTTTACCCGAGCGTAGACAAGAAAGTTTGCACGTGCTCAAGTAAGTGTCTCCATCTTCCCAGAGGTCAAGGACACCTCCCCTCTCCCCTTTCAGACTTCCTCCTCTCTAACGTTCATGATTGGAGTCGTTAGGGCGTGGCGCGTGAATTGTGTGGTACACTGGTGTTCCCCAATTCTGCTTCTCAACCTACGAATGTATTACGTGACTCAGTGACTCCTTTCTGGAGGCCGGACGCCGGGACGGCAAGTCACCGGATTGGCGGGAGCTTCTGACACCGGGTTTTCGAGTGCCTCACTGTTGACAGATGTGGGGCTTTAAAAGCCGAAGACTTTTGTAGATCAGTTCAGACGAGTGAGTTGATTCACTTGTATTCTTTCTCACTCGTAACATGTAAATAAATCAAGTTCCTTCTTGTAAGAACGCGCCTCCTCACTGGGAAATCAGCAGCTATGGGGACAGCTACCTCACGAGACCCGCCGAACCCGACTCCTTACAGTGCATCACCAGGTAACAACATGTGCTGCGCAGTAGAGGCGCATGCGTCCCACAGATCCTCTACAGGGGCAGCAGCCGACACGATGCAAGGGGAGTTGTCGAAGGACTGGCAGGGTGTGTGTGCACGTGTGTTGTACGGACGGTGTGGCGAAGGGTGAACGACAAGTGTGGTGGCCGGGAGGACTAGTGGAACTTCGATTATACGTCCCCCGGTCCTGCGACGACCCGCGTTTTACGACGAATTGGCTTGGTCCCGGCAAAACCCCCATAGAAATAATGTATTAAAAACCTCAATTGTACGACGCAATTTTACGCCGGCCCCGCCTCGTACGACGCTTGCTGGACTGTCCGAGAAAAAAAAAGACCTACGATGACGCGGGCTGGCACGCAAACACACTGCGGCCGGGCGAAAAAAGTCGGGAAACCGAGGAACCGAGTTCGTATCCGCGCTGCCACCACAGGGCCTCTTCAATTTTTCGACACGCGGTCGGCCATAGCTAGCCAGAGCCAACGTTGGCCGGAGCCAGCCGGAGCGCATTCGTTTTGTCGCATTGCACTGCGCACTTCCGTTGTCGCCTTTTTTTTTTTTTCTCTCTCTTCTTTTGGGTGGTTTTGTAGTGACCGTGACCGTTGTGATCAGATAACATGGCAGATAATCTCGAGCTCGCTTTCTAGTATACGATAACTTTCACTACATTTCGTGTCGTTATACCGGACGTGTTGAACGGCGATTGTTGAGCCAATGTTTGCGACAGCCGCGGGAACCGGAACTCGCCGCTGTCTAGCTACCAGAGGGCTGGGGCGTTTTAGCCGCTCGCGATTGGTCGAAGCTTGCAAATCGAATAGGCCTACTGCCGTGCTAGAGTGTACTAGAACTGTCGAGTGGCGTGAACGCGCCTCGCCGCCTGATGCCTTTCGCGTCGACCGTAGCGGCGGCGCTGCAGTCGCTCGGTACTGAAGGCGCGCGGCGCCGCGCGCTAGAACGGGCCGCTCGAACTGCTGGACGCGTCGGCGGCACCCGGCAAATCGGCACTGATGTGGCTTTCGTTGCGTGTCTATCATTATTAAGCGTAGGAAACGTCGTCTTAAGCCTTGATGGACGACACTTCAAAGCTTTTAATGGATGCTTGCTTCATATATGCCTTCGAGAGATACTGCAAATCAGTTCTTGTAGCCGAAGTGACTGCTGGAAAGTACGCAAAATATAAAAATGAAAACAGGCTGACACCGACCGTGAATATTCACGATCTCAGTGTAATTGAGCCGAACTGATTGCTGGGCTATTTAGAACAATTACTCTCAAGTAACTAGACGCCGAACGACGGCCAGAAGAAGGAGACAGAGGAAACAAAAAGGGCGTGTCTTGTTCTGATTTCTTCTGCCTTAATGCTTTTTATGGTGGTGATTCGGCGTCTAGTTTATTCAGAGTAACTGAGCTGCTCTAATGGAATTTAACTGTGCTCAGAAAGTTGTGTGCTGATATTGTGCCGAAAGCACACCGAACATTAACCGCGCGTTGGCGAAGCTGCGTATACGGTGCGTATCTTTACAAATGCGCTGTAAATATGACTTCGACGTTACGAGGGCTCAAAGGTATTGGAACTCAAAGTTAACTCGACCGGTACAAATAACGGTCGTCCTCAGGTTCCTTGCACGGATATTTTAATAATTGCTAGGCGCCGGGTGGGGAGGGGATACCTTACTGTCCGTATTTGTGCGTGTAAATACATATCCACGTATATATATATATATATATATATATATATATATATATATATATATATATATATATATAATATATATGAATGAATTTAGGCAGAATAACTGACGGGCTACATTTCCATCTGCGCATTTTAATATGCTTGAGATAAGCCCTGATGCATGAAGTTTGTGCCTCGAAGGCGAACACGCGCCTTCGGCTCGGCTTCCTGGCTCGCCTTCCTGGTATTTTAAGCCCTCAGAGGTCGCATAACCGATGCATCGTAACCGCGGAAGCATGCTGTTTATACAAGATAGCCTTTCGGCATTAAAGAAGCAGCGCAAAAATGGCAGAACTCAGCCGTCACTAATATAAATGTTGCGATAAAGTCATTTGTACTCAGGTTACTCATGAAACAGTCGAGCGCATTGGAGCTCATACAGAGATCAATGCTCTGGATATATCGTGAGACTGTCGGCAGAAGAATTGTAGGCTTTTTTTTCGTCGCTGGTTCGTTAGTTGTCCGTAGTCAGTAAGTGTTGCTTGCAAACCGCACAGCAATCAGTGAGCAGCTAGATACATGTGCGCAAAATCCCATTGTCGCCTTCATTGGGGGTCGGCAGGCTCCAAGAACAGGGAATAACTCGGCGCAATTTTGGCACCCCAGCATATTCACTCATGCACCATGGCGCGTAGCAGGCGTTGAGACACCGATTGAAGCTCAGTAATGCATTAAATGCGCTCAAAACGCGCATTTACACGCTTTCGTAGGCTGCGACGAGCGCGCGCCAAATGCAGACGCTCTCCACAGCTTCAGTACAAAGTGACTACAGCGCCGCCGCTACTGTCGCCCGTCGGAGCATCACCCGAGATGCGGCGCGGCCGCTTCGTTCGTTCCACTGCCCCCTTCTAGTACACTGTAGCCGTGCTGCCATTCAGCCATTCCTTCACGTGTTTGCCTCATCGGTTGGTTGTGCTGCGCCGCAGCTGCTGTGTCCACGTGCAAAATTTTCTGTGTTCGGTCATTGGTGTGCGAGGAAGCTTTCGAACTTTTGGTTGCGAGTGCTGCGTCTCGCAATGTCGCGGAACCGAAAACCGCTGACGCTCGGAGAAAAGCTTCGCATAATCGAGGAGGCAGAGAAGCGGAACGGAGCAACAAAGGCCAGCATTGCCCGCGACCTGAACATTCCCGAGTCGTCGCTGAAAACGATCCTCGCGAAGAAGGACAGCATCCTACTAAATGCGGCAAAGTTCGGCCTGAACAGGAAGGCCGCGAAAGATGGCAAATATGCTGCCATGGAGAAGGCCCTCGTTGAGTGGTTGCGTCAGGCCCGCAGTTCAGGAATCGCCGTGGATGGCGCAATTTTGAAGGAGAAGGCTGAGACAGTTGCATTGCGCTGCGGCATTGACGACTTTAAAGCCTCCAATGGCTGGTTGGATCGCTTTAAAAAACGCAGTGGAGTTGTGTACAGCCGCTGCTGTGGAGAGAGCGCGTCAGTCAGCTCCGACACTGTAGAAAAGTGGACTGCATTGCTGCCGGAATTGATACGGGAATACAAACCGTCCGACGTGTTCAACGCAGACGAAACTGGATTATTTTATAATATGCAGCCAGAACAGACATTGGCATTCAAAGGAGAGAGCTGTCACGGGGGTAAGCGAAGCAAAGAGCGTCTTACCGTATTGCTTTGCGCTAATGAAGACGGCTCTGAAAAGCTTCCTGCCCTCGTGATCGGCAAGTTTGAGAAGCCGCGATGCTTCAAGAATTTGAAAAGGCTGCCGTGCCAGTACACGTTCAACCGGAAAGCCTGGATGACGGCTGCTATGTTTTCTACATATCTGCAGCAGCTGGACTCCAAAATGGGGGCTAAGAACAGAAAGATTCTTCTTCTGCTTGACAATGCGCCATGCCATCCATCAGATATGTCGCATTTGAGAAATGTGAAAGTTGTATTTCTGCCCCCCAATTGCACTAGCCAGCTGCAGCCACTTGACGCTGGCGTCATCAAGTGCATGAAACAGAAATATCGGAAGTTTCTGGTGCAGCGTCGGCTGGCGGGCATGGAACGCAAGCAGTTGATAAGAAACTTTCTGTGCTTGACGCAATGCACTACATTGCTAGTGCATGGGACGCAGTCACGCCAGAAACTATCGCCAACTCCTTCAGGCACTGCGGCTTTAATAGAAGTGGTGCTTGTTCTACCAGTGAAGCTGCACTGCCTGTTGACGATGAACCAGAGTTCGGCAGCCTGGAGCTGCCTGGATCTTTCGCGGACTATGTTGGTGCCGACGACGACGTTGCAGTGTGCAGTGAAGTGTCGCTGGATGACATTATCGAAACTGTGCGTCCCGACACTGCGGGAACTTCCGACGAGGAAGAGATGGACGACGCTGCAGAGGCTAGCGTGTCCGTTCCGACTTACGCGGACGTGTTGTGCTACGTCGACCACATTCGGCGGTTTGCTTGCGCACGCGATGAGATCGGCGACTTGCTGCCAGATGTTGCAGCTATCGAAAGAAAGCTGATGCGTCGTGGCTGGGCAAACTCTCAGAAGAAAATCACAGATTTTTTTAAAAGGTGAGAAATAAGGTTCGTTCACACCTCCGATAAAATGCGTGGTTGTCATTTTTTCAATTAATTTAATCTACGTTCCTCGGAGCAGCGTACGTTTGTGCCGCGGACTTTCTTAGGCATTATGTGCCCGCTGTTGTGGGGCAAAAATGACCGTCACTGCCTATATTCTCGGTTTTTCGATTATACGACGCCCGGATTATACGACGATTTTGCGCGGTCCCCTGAAAGTCGTATAATCGAAGTTCCACTGTATGAGTTATGAGCGTAACCGTTGAGCGTTTCTTGCTACTATTAAATGTTTTTTTTAGTTTTGACGCAGTGGCCACCTTCCATTCTTCAGCCAGATGGCAAGAACCCCCACAAGTACATCCCCTTTTGGTGATGTCACTTTTGCCGCCGCACTCGGGCAAGCCCTTTCCGGTGTATTGTCCGCAGCCTTGGTATAAGCCGTTGTCGCTGCCCTTGGACACCAGAATGTACCAGTTCCCTGCTGCGGTAATGGAATGACGTGATCAATGCCGACGGTGTTAAAGATAGTGTCAGGGGGTGGAATAGGTGTGAGTAGTCCCAGGCTGGCATCCCGGGCGACACTTATGCTTTTGGCACACCTTCGCAGCTTGCGATGTACTATCGAACACTTCTCTCCATCCTCGGCCACCAGAAAGGTTCCTGGATCTTCCGAAGAGTAGCACGGCGGCCTACATGTCTACCTTCCGGGGCATCATGAACGCCGTGTGGGATTTCAGAAAGCATGGTCGATGGAATTACTGAGGTGGCGTTCTTCTTGGTTACTGGTCTAATGGCGTCGGTACAACGTTCTTCCATGAAGGACAAACTTTGAATTACTGTGCGTGTCTTCGAGGGACGTTATTATTGCTGCCAAATTCAAGTCGTACCGCTGAGTTTGAAACATCCTGTTGCGAGAACCAAATTCAGCCTTCTTTGGCTTGGGGTGAGCTTTCCTCGCATGGGTTTTGAGACAGTGCATCGGCAAGCTGGTTTAGTGTACCTGATCGATGCTTCATGTCGTAGGTGTAGTCTTGCAGTCGGATGATCCAATGGGCAAACTTGTGTTTAAGGCTGTTGCTTGGCAAACATCCATGTAATTGCAGCATTGTCCGTCACCACCATGAACTTGTGGCTAAACAAGTAGTGCCAGAACTTCTCGTCTATGCTCCAGACAACAGCGAGGCACTCCAACTCGTTCGAGTGGTAATGGCGTTCTCTGTCTCATAGCTTGCGGCTGGCGTAAGCTACGACATGCTCAACTCTGTCTGGGTCACGCTGAACAAGGACCACTCCTAGACCAACGTGGCCTGCATCAGTGTGAACTTCTGTGTCCCACTTATCCTGGAAATGACTTAAAACGGGACACCTGTGTCAGCAAGGGTTTGAAAGGCGGCATCTTGTGAAGGACCACACGCAAAAGTCAATGGTTTCTTCAAACATATCTGTTAGTGGAGCTGCCGTCGATGCAAAGTTGAGAGCAAACTTGCACAGGTATGACGCGAGGCCTAAAAATGCCTGCAACTGTTTCAAACACCTTAGAGTAGGGAGGTTGGCCACCGCTGCTACTCTTTCAGGCAAAGGTTGAACACCGTCTGCAGAAATGGTGTGTCCCGAGTAAGAGATCGTGGCCAATAGAAATTGGTATTTTTCTCGGTTCAATCGGAATCCGGCATCTAACAGTCTTTGGAGAACTTCATCAAAGTTTCGAAGATGTTGTTCCTCTGTCGTGCCCACTGACCAATATGTTGTCCAGATACACAGCACAAGCGTGATCTTTCAATGGGCCGAAGACAATATTCATGGCACGCTGAAATGTACTCAGCACTGTTCTCAGCCCAAAAGGCATGTGGTTAAACTCGTGGAGACGGGAAGGTGTTCGGAACGCTGTATTGCACTTGTCTTCAACATTAATTTGGCAATACCCCACACGAAGATCAAGTGATTAAAAGAATCTAGAGTGTCGTACAGTGTCAATGGCGTCGTCGATGCGGGGAAGTGGGTATGAATCAGGGATGGTGTGCTTGTTTGAACTCCTGATAATCGACACAAAATCTGAAGCTCCCATTCTTCTTCCGGACAAGGACGACTGGTGTGGCCCAGGGACTAGAAGATGGTCTAATTATGTCAGTGGCCAGCATTTCCTGCACTTGTTCGGCAATTAAATTACGGCCCGTTTGCATTCGACGTAACGTCGCAGTGGTATAGAGATGGGCGCATGACCATCTGTGGGTATGCGATGTTCAAGTAAGCTAGTACCTGGTAGCTGCGACTGTGCTTTCCGCAAAAATCGGTCTGTGCCGTTCGAGCACTGAGGAAAGTGTTGAAGGTCTGTCAGGCTCACCTCTAGTAACTGCAGTTGAACCCGAGATCAATGGACGAAGAAAAACTCCGCATCCCTCAATGACAAGCTGTACATCACCAGATAGCATATAGTCGGCTCCCACGACCAAGTGAGCGGCCAACGTGGAGGCTTGGACGCCATCCTCAGACTCCGGCAGTACTTGTCTACTTCGAAAGGCCACGAACATAAGTGGGTTAATGTATTACAATGACTCTGCGTTTTGCGACTGCAAATCCCAGGACCCCGGCCTTGCCTTTGCCCCACGTTGGGCTTAACTTGTGGGGTTCTCGCCGACTGACCAAAAATGGAATACGGCCGCTGCCTCAAAACTCAAACTGCCTCAAAACTCATAAAACATTTATTAGTAACAAGAAATGTTCAACGGTTACGCTGACAAGTCAAACATAGTCCTCCCATGCACCACACTAGCCGTTCACCGATCACCCTTTGCCATGCTGGCGTCCAACAAGCGCGCACACACACCCTGCCAGTGCATCAACAACTCCCCTCGCATCGTATCAGCAGCCGCTTTTGTAGGGGATCTGTGTAACACGTGCACCCTTATTACGCAGCACGTATCATCTGTGGGACGCGCGGAACTGTGGGATGGGCACACCCCTACTGCGCAGCACATGTCTTTATCTGGTGATGCGCGCGACTCTACACAAATGAAAAATGACACTGGTAACACTAACAGATAGGAAGAGAGCACAGTGAATCAGAGAAAAAAGAGGGGTAGCCGATATCCTAGCTAATAGCAAAAGAATATGGACCTTGACAGGTCATGTCATGAGAAAGACAGAAAAGCGATGGCAAGTCGAAGCGATGGGATGTGCGGTGAAGGACTACAAAGGGTTATGTTGAGCGATGAAATGAAGAAATTTACAGGCATAAAATGGAATCAGCTTGTGCAGGACACGGTGGGCTGAAGATCGTTGGGAGAGGTTTTCATCCTGTAGTGCACATAAGATAGGCTGACAATGATGATTAAACTTTAGTGTGATTATTGCCAAGCTAGCCTTGTAATACAGATCTAACAAAATGTGTTTTATGGGTTAAAGGAAAATGTGAAAAGTTTTAATAGCTGATGTAGTCAGTGGCATAAATCTGGAAAAATCACAATGTGGGACACACATCTTGCCATGCTGGCCATTTTGCTTTTATAAATATAGGTTTTATTTTTATTTACATAAGAATAAAATCATGCTTCGACAAATAATTTAGAAAACTAGCATGGAGTCCCAGCTTGTGTAACTGCGTTGTCCTATTGAGTCTTCTCTGAACTGATAGAGCAGCAGTTGTGGTTTCAATAGTACACCTGAGGGGCACTAATGTGGGTACAAACAACAATGTAAACAGCCATTTGAAAAAGCTGAATGCACTATATTTAACTGTCAAGCAATTCAAGTATATATGATGTTTGAAAGACGAATCTAAAGGGGGGGGACACATTCAAGGGCTGTCCCCCCCAGCCTGAACACAAAGGGGGCCAGACCCCATGACCCCCCTCGATTTACGTCAATGGATGTAGTTCTGCGAAACTGCTGCTTATGTTTACTTCTTTCTTATATTTTTTTCGGTATGTTATCCATGTGAAGCAAACAGACAAAAAAGCCAAGCAGAGCATAGGGGATTGTAAGTAACTGCTTTTTAGCTGAAATGTAGTTAACGATGTAAAAAGGAAAGTGTTAAATAAAATAATTGAATGGTAAATGGAGCCAAGCCCGCACTGTCTGCTCGACACGTGTGACACTCCACCAACCGAACTACGGTGGCAGCTCTGCCCTTGTCCACTTTCTCGGTTTTCTGCTAGGTGTATTAAATTTACACATAGAAGCGTTTGCCAGCACCAATCAAAACAATGGCCGCGAATGTGGAACATTTACAGTAAAACTTCGGTGATACAATCATGGCTCATACGAATTTCGGGGTGATACGAATCTTTCTGTGGTCCCGGCCAAGGCCCATTAGCCTGCAATGTATTGGAGTACGGTTGTTGCGAACCCATTTGCACCCTGAGACGTTTAATACGAACGTACGCTAGAGAACAGGCGCTGCCCGCGCTGTCGTGGAAGACGCGGCATTCACGTGCAGGCGCGGGCATGCGGGCTGCGCGACCATCAACGCTGCGTCGTTGCCTCAAAAAATAGTGCGCGCGAATCTTTGAGGCCTTTAGGCGCTTCCGCGTTTGGATTACAAATGACGTTGACGTCGCGGTTTTTTTTTTTCCGATGCGTTGATGCAAGCCATGTCCCCGCAATCAGACGTTCTATGAAACAAGACTGAAACTTGGGCTGCGGGTCCGTCATGAAGTCCCATGAAAGGTGGACGAAGACCTCAAGAGACGAAGCGGACGACCTTGGCGAAGGTGCTTGGCCTCTTATCTATTGTGTGCAAAGCGCTTCTTAAGTCACTTTCGCCGCAGTATTCTGGTGTCACGCAGAAAAGCATAGTAAGATTAGGAAGGGGCTACTTGTGGTCACGGGGCACAACACATCTGGTCCATTAATTACACACGCGCGCATGCACCGTATATTTACAATTACAAGTATGATCGTTGACGTCTAAAAACTAGGGGTGTGCGAATATTCAAAATTTCGAATATTTTTCGAATAGTGTTTGCTATTCGATTCGATTCGCACTGAAATTTTACTATTCGAACTATTCGAACTTCCCAAAGACAAATGCAGTCAACGTCCGGTTGAAAGTGACCCCTTCAGATTTTCAATATGCTTCACCTCATTACACTCTCGTATTGCGGCAAAGCTGCCTTTCAAGCTCCGTTACGGTCGAACTTAGCCAAGAGACGGTCAACGTCCGATTGGAAGTGGTCCCTAGATTTTCAATATGCTTCACCTCCTCACACTCCCGTATTGCGGCAAAGCTGCCTTTCAAGGTCCGTTACGGTCGAACAGCCAAGAGACAGTCAACGTCCGTTTGGAAGTGGTTCCTAGATTTTCAATATGCTTCACCTCATCACACCCCCGTATTGCGGCAAAGCTGTCTTTCAAGCTCCGCCACGGTCGCAAATGTATTAACTCAGTTAACTCAAACGCTGGTTCCAATATGGAGATGAAAGATGTGGCAGAGTTGGGGGCTCAATTAATGCTGTTTTGGACCTGAAATTTGGGCAGGATGTCCAAAAAATCGGACGCCGAAGCTTTTTAGCATCCAAAATTTCAGATGTTCTTATATATTGATGTCTATGAGGCAGATTTGGAACTCCGGACTTGAAGGGAGCACACCCTTGTCCGCCACATCAGTTGGGCTTCCACAGAAGTTGAAAGAGGAGGAGAGGCTGAGGAAATGGCATCTTTGCCTATCACGTGTAAAGTGTTGTCGGCAACACTTTGGTTGTGCAAAATCCTGCACATAAATACAATTCGGCCTCTACACTGCCTCATTGTTGATAAAAAAACTATGAAACACCACCCCGCCAGCGCTTCATCAACCTAGCGAAAAGAAACACTTTCATGTTGCTATCTCACAAGAACATACTTAGGGATTCTCTGCAACTTTTTCTGTAATTTCACTTCGAATTATTTGAAAAATGTTTGAGAAATATTCGAAAATTATTCGAAATTATTCGATTCGATTCGCACTCAATCTTTATTATTCGAATTCGCTTCGCACCCAGAATTTTGCTATTCGCACAGCTCTACTAAAAACTTTACTGGAAATCATTCAGAGCTGTTCATGACGTCGCTGCGGCCCTGAGAAACACTGAATCAAAACGTGTGCCAACTTTCTTTTGTCGCATACTAATTTTCCATGTTTTCTGGTGATACGAATTTCAGATGATACTACGAATATTTTTGGTAACCCCGCGAGATTCGTATCACCGAGGTTTTACTGTATTCAACTGCAGCTGTCATGTCTAACACGACTTTAGAAGCAGGAAAGTGGGCAAAAACCAATCACATGCAACCTGACGACTCAATTTTAAAAATTCAGTTAATTACCTATAACAGTTTTCTCGGACTTATTGTCTGATGACATTACATCGCTTTTGCTCAAAATTCAGTTCCACAGTTCCAATGGTTCTGGTTGGCAACAAGATTGGTGACATGTTACGTGATGTCGCATGACAGAAAAAAGTGCCTGTGTGTCTGCAATCGGTCAGAAACCGATTTCCTTTTGCCAGGAAAGAAATAATGGCTTTTTGCATGCCTATAAGAATGTATCATTACTTGAGAAGTGAAGGGAATGCTTTCAAGACACTTTTCTCCTGGTGACCGATCTTGAACCATCTAGAGGAATGAGGGCATTTTTCTCGTCGCCAACCAAAAATCTATATAAGAATTGCAGTGCGGTTAATAAGCAAACGTCACCTTGACGTGTGACTTCACGACAGCTTTAATTTTCCCTGAAAAGATGATTTTGCGGCATAACGACTCCGCGCTGCCGTGAAACTACTTTTTCAAGCGGGTCATGCGTGGAAAAATGCTTATATATGAATTCATTTTGAATTCTCCGAATGCCAAATAAAATTCGAGGCACAGAGTTGAAGCGAATATTGAATATCATAATATTTGATCAGATACTCAGAACCACCGACCACTAGCACAAGTCTAGTTATAATTGAACCAAGTCTAAGCATGCCGTCAGAAGCCATGACGCCATGATCAAGCTTGTCTGTGAACGTGGTGAGGATGTTCACTAAACACATTCAACCCATTCTCAAGAAACCCAAGCCCGGCAATGAATGTTTGTAGGACATTCACTAGACATCACTGCAGTCAGTGGTCATTCACCGAATTTAGTTCTCGTACCTTGGTACTACAAACGACACAACGAAAACAGCAGCGATGCACACACGTTGGTAGCATGTAGAAATGCTGTCTGCACCAAATGAGTTCTGGTGAATCATAGTGTTTGTTACAAGACCATACTCCGCGTTTGAACACTGAGTTTCGGAGATACAAGGTGCTGAACGGATACCGCTGCCAATACAACCGCCTGTCTGCCTGAACGGTCATTCCCGCAAGGCATCTGTGCATCAGACCCCTGGGCAGGTTTTGCCAAGTGTGACTCTGAGGTCAAGCGCTGTGCAATTCAGACACAAGTACTGAAGGTATCTTTAATTCAGCGTACCTCTCTGTCCACTTTTCAGTATCCGGGTGCCACAGTTGGTCAGCTGACACAAAAGGTGCAGCCATGACCCATGCTGTTTAGCAACTAATTACAACAGTGATGTCATTTGGTGCTTGTGGTTAATCATGAGTGAAAGGTGTTCTCACCTAATTTAGAGCCACCCCAGGGCCACACTTTCGTAGAACTGCCTCCTGCTTGATTCTATGCCAGTCTTATTTGGCAGGCTCATCTCCACCGCTTATAATATGATAAGACAGGATTACTGTCCTACCATCCACCAAATGTGGCCAGCTGATCCCACTGGTAACACTGGTGGATTGCCGCTCAGAACCATGATGAAGAGCAAGAAGGCATCAGCATTGGAAAAAGGAATAGCTGGTACTGCATTGTATCCTCCTGAGCCTCCTTCCTACTGTTGGACCTCTTCTACTAGCACGAAATGCAAAGGAATGGAATACTCCTCTGCACCAGCAACCGATACGAAGAAATGTTCAGTGTACCCCCAAATGAAAAATACTTGCACTGGTCCCGATTGCTCCCGAACGAACGCCTGCATGCCTTGGCATCCTTACCTTGGATCGGCATCCTGCAGTCCCCCTTCCGGCCACAGCAGCTCTTTGATCATGTATGCTTGTACTGCAGCAAGCACACCACATGGTCCTCCCTGGAAAATGAATGAGGTAATGCAGTTGTGCAGAGAAAACAGTAAACGAGGATAAGGTGGTTACAAAGAAAATAAGGAGGCAAAAAACGGTTAATTTCAAAAACTATTTATGTGAAAAGCATTGTACGTTTCCCTGCATGAAGAACAAGGACAGAAGACACAGACTGAAAGAAATTACAACCACCTGAGCTCTATTTTTCCGTTCACAGCTATAAATGTGCTGTATTTAACATTAAATTCGTAACAATATACATTTAATAATGAAGACGGCCACTTCCCTCCTTCGTGCAATAATACTATCCCATGCATTATTAGACAAATTCTAATATCCGCACACTCATGAGCTTATCCACAGTGTTCAAGGAAGGAATGTTTAATGCTGGAGCCAGTGCTTTTGAGAAAGAGGCTTGTCTTCATGAGCAAGAGATCCCTTGACAGAATTTTGGCTCCCACATGATGCATCACTTGTTTGTTTACTGTTCATTACTCTCCGGTAACATCAATGCAAAAAACGTACAGGTCCCATAAAAAGAAAACACTTTCTGTGTGATTTATATAGAAACAAAGATAAACTGATTAGAATTCGCTGATATTTTTAGGCGGTGCAGTTGCAACATGCTTGTAGTGCGACGCACGTAAATTACATACCTGTTTTTGCAGCAGGCCGTACGGGACGGCATTTGACTTTGTGAAAGTGAACCCTTGTGATGCCCACTCCTCTCCAAATTTTCCATTTCGCGTTCCGAATAGCAATTCCTTGAGTTCCTGGATTCAAAGTTGTACGTACATGGTTTCATCACACCAGTTGCCTAACCCAAAAAAAAAAAAAGTTTCCTTCATTTATAGGATTTTACATGCCAAAACCACAATATAATTATCAAACAAGCCATGCAAGGCGTTATTACATTTTGCCTCTTTAAAAATGCCATGGTTAGGAATCAAATCCGCAATCCCGGGCTTTGCAGCGCAACACTGTAGCCGCTAGGCTACCATAACAAGTGGGTCGCCCAACTGAGCAGTGCTTGGTTTAGTAACCTGAGAGATGGCTAAAAAAAGAGCTTTAAAACATGTGAAGACTGTTTATGATCACGCAAACACAGAACAACTAAAGAAGGCAGGATGCTATAAGTCAACTGATCAGGCAATGATAGTAAGCATCCACATTGAATCTGAAGCACTCGTGTCTCCCTTGATGCAGTAAGTAGCCAATGTTTCTGCCTTTCTTGTCCTTTCATTAGCACCGTCACCATGTTCATTAGCCAATTATGCCATATTTATACTCTTATCTCGTATTTCAAGCATAAATTTACTATGTTTGACAAAGCGTGCCTTAAGTTTAGTCACACAGTGGTTGCACAGCATTTTAGGGTGCTCTCTATCAAACATTGTAATATGTACCGAAAATCCCAGAAATCCTTTTTTTTCTTCTTTTCAGAAGCTTATTCTCATTAATGGTTTCGGTTTCCTGAAGACAAATACATAGTATAATGTCGCAGGGCAATGGTGACACAATGAGGTATATATTCCCCAGCCCTAACAATCAGACACATCTCACTCTGCATTCGTCAGTTCAATGGTACTGTGCATGTGTTAAAAGTCTAGACACTTTCAGAAATCAAAGACATGCTGCATGACATCCCATTTAAAAATTATGAAGTTCTTCACACCTTTGGTGCGAGAGACAAGAGTGGCATCAGCAAAGAGGTGGCAGCTGTTATGATCGGACTACACGGCTTGGCGCCGCTGGATCGTCGGAATGGTATGGCGGCATCAGCCCTGCTTTCTTCGACCTCAACATTCCCCGAAATGCACCAGATGTGGCGACAACACTGCAACTGTGTCCTGAACCCTTCAAGGCTTTCAGTGCACCTCGTCAATCACCTTGGACATGCTTGGCTGAGTTTGACGCTTTTATTGCCTGAAGGTGACTATTTGCAGTCGAAGTTTCTCAGATGAGGCAGTCACTTGTGCACTGCTTTGTTTAGCCTTCTGCGAGATGCACCGGACAATTAGCCGAGCGCTGGAGATTCCTCATACGACACCTTTCCCACACTACGCGGTGTCTGCGACTTTGTGACCTGACCGACAGCTGGCCGTCCCCTGCACCGGCGACGCATCGAGGCAGGGAAACACTGCACATGTCAACGTGGCCACTTTCCAGGAATGTGCGCCGCCGGATCCCTTCATTGTGTGTATGGTGCCTTTGTGGCTTTGTGGCCCGACTAGGAGATGGCCGTCACCGGTGACGCATCGAGGCAAGGAAAGACTTGCAACTGTCAACACACCTGACATCACGGCCAGTTTTCAGGAATGTGCGCCGCAGTAATCCGTTCATTGTGTGTATGGTTTCTTTGTGGCTTTGGGACCCGACTAAGAGCTGGCCATCCACGCCGACGGCGCTATCGAAGCAAGGAACGAATGCACCTGACAGCACACCTGACAATGCAGCCTGTTTCCAGGAATGTGCACCGCCGGGATTCCTTCTTTGTGTGTACAGTGTTTTTTGTGTTTTTTGATTCATCTCCCAGGCACCGTCCATCGTCCAGGTGCGCCGCTTCTCTCTTTCCTGGAGTGCAAAGGAGGTGGTGCTTACTTTTCATTTAGTGGGCGGAGATGAAGACAATGTGTTGATTGGACTGTCCTAGACTTGATTGTTTCCTCCAGCAGGGAATGCTGGGAAGGCCCAGGCTTTATGACGCGAGCGTCAAGCCGCTCAAAGCTATGCTAGCGACAGGCTACGCTAAGCTACACTACGAGGCTACGTTGACGCTACGCGACGACGTTACCACACGCTACCAAATTGTCATGTAAATAAACATTCCTGTTATCAGCTCCGGCTCCTGATCTCGACTTCTCCCTGAGGCCTGGCTGCTCCACGGTCCTATGGGCAGACCCCCGACTACATCACAGCACTGTGTGAACCATGTTACAAGCTTAAAAAATACTTAAGCTTGCTTACACTAATTGACAAGTCTATTGCTGGCCTTATTACTACAGTCAAGACCGAATATATCGAATTCGGGTAAATCGAACTATCCTTTATATTGAACTGTTTTAGAACACGACAATGCTTTAACGTCTATGCATAGGAAAAGTTACTGCTACATCAAACGAAAATGGCCGGAACACTTGATATGTCGAACATCGGGTAGTGCGATACGGCCCAAGAAGTTGGCTTTTCCTCACGGAAGGGGACTTTCCCGCACACATTTGGGAGTGTGAGCAGTGTGATTAGGAGGGCGCTGCACAGAGCGAATAGAAACCATCGCTTGCCATCGCATGCTTTCTCCCGTGATTCCTCTCGTAGCGGCCATCGTGCGAGGTCGCAGTGCGCTTCTGAACTCCCTGCCTTTGTTAGAGCATAAAACAAAGAACTTGGATCTTCTCCGCGAAACTGGCGATAATCACCAGAGTCGAACGTAGAGAAAAGAAGTCTGGCGTTGCCGCTGCATACAGCATCCCAAGAAGCACTGTGAATATGATATTGAAAAACAACGCCAACATTAGGGCCAAAGCAGTTGAAGCATCCGACTCCCGACGAGTACGCACAGCTGCGTTTGAAGATGTGCAATCTGTTTACATCGACATCGTGTTTTCTCGCATACAACCCGCCCTTGCATATAACTCGTACCCCTAACTACAAACCACGGGGGGGGGGGGGGGGGAATAAAAAAAAAAAGACCTTCCCCGCGTATTGCTGTAAGCCGCCTTCCTAGCATTACCACAAAGCAGTGCCGTGAAGCCAACTTGCCCACCGAAATTTACATAGAAAATACGGTGAATTCTTTAAAAGTTTTATATCGAAGTATACGATATATCGACCTAATTCCTGTTTTTCAACGAGTTCGATATATCCAGGTTCGACTGTATTACGGTCTTCCTTGGTGCACGTGTCAGTGGGCCTCTTCGATTTTCCCTGTTCGGGCAGCCAGACGGCAGCCCGAGGACTCCTTTCTGACAGGAAATGACGTCATTATGCGTCACTGTGACGATGGTCAAAATTTTCGGGCAAGCGTCGGGCAGCCCGAGGGCTGCCGCCACAGCATCATCATCATCGTCACGCTAGCGCAGCGAGCTCTGTGTCGTCTGCTACATCTTCGCCCTGTAGACACAGCGGCTTCGGCAGACGAGTTCGTTGTGCTGCTACAAGCAATCGCAGAACTGCTACACGCTTACGATGCGATTGAAGAGGAAAGCGGTGACGTGGAGCATCGCACCATCAGCCTGTTGTTGGCCCGGCGAATGAGGTAGGATCGGCACCGTGTTCCGTTATACATCGAGATGGTTGTGCCAGCGTATGTGGACCTGGAGTTCAGAAAAATGTTTCGACTGTCCAGAAGCACAGCTGCGGCTCTTGTAAAAGAATTTGAGAGGTCCGCATTTTATCCACAGGGCTAGAGTCGGAAGAACGAAGCTGTCAGCTGAGAAGACCGTGCTGATCAGGCTAAGCTATCTCGATCGGCACGTAAACTACAATGTATGTAGTTGCGGACAAATTCGACGTGAGTGGGTCGAGCGTGCACGGCAAAATTCGGCGTGTTCTTGACTTCCTAAATGCTATCAGTGCGAGAGAGATCAAGTGGCCGGACAGCAACGACATCGCACGAAGCAAGCGTGCATTTTGTGCGCTGTATCAACGCCAAGGGGTAGAAGCCGGCCTTCCAGACGTCATCGGGGCCCTTGACGGCTATCACATTCGCATATCGCGACCATCAGAATCGGAGGGGAGCTAATAAAACCGAAAGAAACTTCGGCGCTGCCCGAGGACACGAATTAAACGTAAACAACACAAAGATTACTCGCATGACACTGAAACCTCTTACCTTTGATCACATACACGAGGTTACCACCGTGCAGCCCAACGCATCCGTTCTTCTAGAGAGGGCGCACTTCTGTCTGCACCTCGCTTAAAATAATATTTCGTGGCGTTAGGACAGACGCAGGCTACAAGTGAAATGCACGTTGAACCACGTAAAAGCAGTGAACCGAAAAAGACTCGTCAAACGGAGCGGCGAACTTCTGCTCAAAGAATTCGCGAGCAGACGACGCGACGAAAAAAAAAAAAAAAAAACACGCAGAAGAGCGCGTCGTCTGCTCGCTGCCAGCGTGCTGCCAGCGCAAAATCGTTCCGGCAGGACAGCGAGTCCGCGGGCAGCCCGCTGGCTGCCGGAGAGGGAAAAACGAACGCGTTTACGGCAGCCGTCGGGCAGGTGGGCGGAGCTTCGGCGCTGCCCGAGAGCTGTCCGAGAAAAACGAACGTCTGGCAGGCTGTCGGGCAGCCCGCTGGCTGCCGTCTGGCAGCCCGAGCGAATAATCGAAGAGGCTCAGTATAGCAGGTAGGTTGTTAGGCTATGTATGTGTCCATGACAGATGTAACATTCAAAGAGGGTGCCTTGATATGGCAATAATGCGATAAAAATTAATGCATGAATGTGAAGGTTTGGGCTAGTTGGTACTCCATTGCACAAGATATTGACAGTGCCAAAAATAGGCGAAGGACAAAACGAGGGGACTTTGACAAGCACTTGCCTGTGTCCCCTCGCTTCGTCCTTCGTCTATTTTTTTTTGCGCTGTCGATATCTTGTGTAATGTAAGAACTTGTGGAAATGTCAGGGCCATTTAACAAAGCTTCCTTCGATGGATCATTCGCATAGGCATTCCAGAGGGACTGAAAATGCCTACAAGGCACCGACCAGGTCTTTTTTAGAAACGATTACTACAGCCTTATCTTTTTGTTGTTGTTGTTGCAGATGCCCATGGACATGGGCATCTGCAACAACAACAAAAACAACAACAACTTGCATAAGGTACTATAGGGGACATTACTTGTATGCTTTAACTGTAGGATAGTAATTACGACATAAATGGAAAGGAATTAAAGAGGATGAAAAATCAACTTGCCACAGGTAGAGACGGAACCTACTACAACCCAATAAAGTGGATGGGAAAGCGACCGCCACTGTAGCTCAAGTGGTAGAGCATCGGACGTCTTATCCGAAGGTTGCAGGTTCGGCCCCTACCTGCAGCAAGTTGATTTTTCATCCACTTTTAATTCCTTTCCATTTATGTCATAATTACTACAGTCGAACCCACATATAACGATCCCACATATAACGATTTATCGGTTATAACGACCATATTTGGGTGCACTGACGATTTTCCTATGCTAACCATTGAAGCTGCGTCCACATATAGCGAACATTTTTCAAAGCCTCCTACTTTTACAACGAACACTTCAGACACGGTCGCGGTAAAAATATCGTGCATACAAAGTGAGAAAAAAAGTTAAAAAGAGGCCTTCTAAAGCGCGACAGGGGCGCGTGCTCGCGCGTGCCCCGCTCCAGTTTACTCGCGACTAAGATACCCAGATCGGCGAGCACCGCACGCAGATTTCGGACGCTGCGAGCGAGTTCGCTCACTTTCCAGGCGTTTCTTCAGTGGTAGAATGGCAGTGAGGGAAAAAAAATAGTAGGCAGCATGAAGCCTTGTGGTCAGCTTTCGCACGGTAACCTTTCCTGACGCCGTTCTCTGCAGCTACGACCGCCTGCGATGAACCAAACAATGCCTTGGAATGCAAGAAGGCATAAATGCAAGAAGTGATAACCGCGATAACTTTCCATCGCAAAAACGTTCACTCCGTCCCTAAACTCGTCGACGCCACAATGTGCCGCGAAAGGTCGTCCGTCTTTTCGGTAACGGCAGAGACCGGTCGATCGGTGATAACGACTTCTGTGCGATTGCGGCGATGCCTTCGCGAATAAGCATCAGAAAAGAGCGAAGGCGAAGTGGCGGCCGTCGATGAACGTGCCATTATGCCGTACAGCCGACAACCTTATATCACAGTCATCTGTAGATATGTGCTCGGCTGCGCATGTACGCCGTACACTGCGGATTGACGGCGGTACGAGCGTACCATGCTGCCGTTCGCAAGCTCGCCGCCGCCGCATTGTGCGAGACCACTTTAAAGTGCGCGTCGCTTTGTAGAAACAAAAATAGCTCACTGTTGTTGCGCGGCGCGGGCACCGAGAAACGTCAATGCACTGACAGCGAGCGTATACTGCGTGTTTGACTAGGCGACAACTGAAGTGCGCCGAGCATCGTCATGCAGGGCTGCGAGAGCATCGCAGAGAAGATGAGTGCGCGTTGCTTGGAAAATGCTTGTTTTCGCTGTGTTGAACGAAGAGGCTAGTCGCCGCACCCGTGCACGTTCCGGAGCGAAGCTGGCACGAAGAACGTACAAATGCGCGCATACGGCATACAGCAAGCGGCCCGGCAGTGACTCCATGACCCGAGTAGGTGACACGCTGCACGCAAATAGCCAGGGATGATCGGTTACACGTCGCAGTACCGCGCTTCGGTGAAACGGTGTCAGCTCATTGCAAAGGCGGTTAATTCACTCGCGAGCACGCAGCGGGAGGCACTTCACGACGTGAAAAGGCTTAGCTTGTCACCGAAGGGTTTGTTAGCACTTTAATAAAAGTGCACAAAGAAAAAAAAACGGCTTGGCCGCTAAGTGCACGTTTTTAAGGGCGAGTCCATATACAACGAACTACTGATATAACGACCACTTTTCGCGACACTTTCGAGTTCGTTATAAACGGGTTCGACTTATACCGCAGTTAAAGCATACAAGTATAATGTTCCCCAAACTTTCCTTAGCTTCATTGTCTGTTTGTTTCGTTAGGTTTTGTGTCATACACTTGAAAGGACCCGAAAAGATGCACTACTCACGGTGGCTTCCTGTCGGGTTATCGGCCTGAAGGTGGCTTGCTGTGCAGTGATCACGAGTGGGTCAATGTACACGTCCTGGTCTGTGACGTCGCTCACTTCAATGTCATTGTTTGCCCTTGCGTAAAACTTTGGAGAGGTCTCGCCGGTGCCGTCTCTGCTCGCCCGACTCTTTGGACTCCCAGTGGCCACCACGGAGTTAGACTTTCTTCTCGTCGACTCCAGCCGTGGCGCACTCTGGCTCCGAAGAAATGTCCTTGGCGAAGTTGGGGAGCTGGGCTGTGAGGATGCAAGAGGGGCACGTCTTAGAATGCAAAGCGTAATGTTTTGTGGAAGATAATGCAGGGCTAGTACAGAGTAAACTGCAGGTGTCATAGCTTGAGTGAACCCTAGAAGGTTAATAAGTGTGCTGCTATAGATCATCAGTGCCCTATTTTCTTTTCTTTAGGAAGTGAACCTCAAGAGCAAGAGACTGCAGCTTCAATCAAAGTTTATTCCCTTTCTCTTTGAAGGCTGATCACTGGGCTACCAAATGGATGGCTCTCTTTTCTCAGAGAGTCCCTCTAAACAAAGCAAGCCTGCACTACAAGAAATAATGAAATGGTTAAAACACTGATGGACGCCAACCAAGGAGGAAAACATTTACAAATATTTAAACTACTCGTTGTTTCTTAATTACTATATTAGTACAAATATTTACTAATATATTAATATAATATAATGTAGTAATATAAAAATTTACTAATGATAATTAGCAAGAATATTTACTAATATAGAGTAAATACTTTTCCCCTTGGTCAGCATCCATCAATGCCTTAAAAGAACACTAAAGACAAATAACAATTTATGTCAGAGTGAAAGCTCAATGTATGACAACTTCTAAAACGGCAATATTATCAACAGTAGTGCCCTACTTACCGAGAAATTAAGCTAAATGTATCACATGATGAGCACCACGAGTGGGACATTTTCGAAGTGATCCCGATGATGTATGAGAGTCTGCCTACAATAAATTACTAGTAATCAAACTAGCAGCAATAAAAAAGAACCTTCCATGCATCAAAAGACGTAACAAAATGCTGTTTGTTCGTTTCCATTTGATTCATGGAAAAAAGAACCTCTGCGGCGTTGCCATGGGGAACGGCGCGCGTGGTTCAAAGGTTCCGTTTTCGGCGAACTGCGCTTCGCCCAGCGCCCTGCTTCGCTAACGCGATCGCGTCTCAGAGGTAGTTTCGGGATCGCGTACTGCCGCGTGTGTTTTGCGCACTTGTGAAAGTCACTCTGACAGAAAGTTCGACAAAATGCCGCATGCATGTGATATTGCCGGATGCCCGAATGGTGCACAACGCCAGTGCTGCAGCAAGGAAACCGATGTGTCTTTTCACTGGGTGCCGTGGAAAGAACCCTCTCGCTGAATTGGAGCCCAGCGTCATGAGCCAATGTCTCGTTGTCAAGATCTCCGTCCAAATCCATTACGGCGATTGCGGCGAACTTCGATGGCTTCGATAGCCGTTGTTGCTGCTGTGAGTCCCGCTACTTTCGCTCTGCTGCTACTAGTGTCGGCGGCCGCGCAGTAAAGGCGGGCAACGTTGGGCACGGCAGCAGTGACGTATGAAAGTCTGATTTCAGGCGGGTGATTTGAAGTGCGCTAACGCGATGCGGACCACTAAAACGTGATTTTATTTCAAAATAAGCACTTCCTTGGCATAAAAGTAGCACTACGAGGTTTCTGGACCGCTATTTCAACAATCAACATCGACTTAATATTTGCCTTTAGTGTCCCTTTAAGCAATGTTTTATCTCGAACAAACAAGATTTTGTCAGACCCTCGACTTCAAGAAATAATGAACAACACTGTCACTAATCCATTAATGGGGATTGGCAATCGCCGGGTGGGGAATGGCAATCCAATCCGAATGGGGATTGGCAATTGCCGCGCTTTCGTGGTGCGTTTTCGCACCACGAAAGCGCGGACAATTTAGAGTTGGTCCTTTTAGTGCGCCAGTTAACGCCGGTTGTGGTCCAAAGACCGATTCAGGGCCGAGAGTCGATAACACAACGAAATAACATCACAAACACATGCACACTTGGCTGGTACCAGTTACAACTTCACAATAAAAGTCAGATGGTGTTAACACAACGGGAACTAAACAAACAGATCACATGCTACAAATGCAATCTCATGCATTACAAATATTCAAGGACAGTTAAAGTCCTCAATACGTAGTATACAATGGCGTATCCAGTCCACAATTCTTGGACGGTACTTGAATGTTTCTCTTCTAGGAAACACTCACGCCAGCTCCAGAGTTGATCGTTGTAGTTCAACCGTTGGCGTAACTTGTCATGGCTCACACGGCGTTGTCATCCGATTCTTCCAGATCGACGATCGACTGGCCACACATCACAAACACGTCTTCTTTGGCCAACGGAGCCACACTCAGCATAACTTCACGGTCTCCGGGCCGACTGACTCACTCACTCCTCCTTCACTGACTGACTGGTCATTGTGGCACGCTTTTATCTCCTCTCCCCTGGGTTCTAGAAGCGTCGGGAGGTTTCTTCAGCGTGTAGTACAGCCAAGGCTAGGGAAAGGGCGAGAGCTTTCTGGCAGGTTCGAATCGCGGCGGCGGCGCTTGGTGATGCTTTTCTTCCGGATGTTTCCAGGCTTTGCTGGGCGTTTGATCGTGTTGTCTGCGTCTGGCTCGAGTGGGTGAGGAGGATGCGGCGCGTCAGCGTCTTTTGATGCTTGTTTTTTCGTCGTTCGCGCTTCTTGGGCGAGCGGCTCACGCCGTTCTATCTCGCTGCTGTTTGAAAGTGACCGCGCGCGCGCTTTATGGACGTGCTCGTTTGTGACATACACAGATTACTAATCCTACGAGCTTTATCAAGCAACTTTCATCTTTTGTCTACTGAATAAGTTGCATTAGGAGTCTTCAGAGGAAACCTGCACTGATACGGTATAATCCTTTCATGGCATGCTGTAATGCTGTAAAAACTATGAAATGCGGCGAATTGCCGACAAAGAGCTCTTGCTTGAATAAGTGAGGCATTACTTCAAAATGAAAGGGTACACAGCGCGTCCCGGAGAACCAGCACAGCAGCAGCCACTGGCAAGAAAAAGCACAACCAAAGGCCGACGCCTTTAGTTGTCTTTGCCTGTGTCATGGACTGCATGAATAGCTGCGTAAGTCGCATCACTTGATAGCGCAGATGAGGGGTGAAATGGCGATGAGAATAACTTTTTGCCTTGAGTAAAAAATAAATTGAGACAACCTATCGAATTTTTTTACCCTGAATCAAAGCATATCACGCCGAATAATACTTCACTTTTACATTTTCCTGGGCTGCCACATGCTGTTTTGGTAGGGTTTCGATAGGGGTCGGGACTACTATTGCCAAAGCAAGAGCCTCCGAGATGGAGAAGTGTTTTGCAACTTTTCTGCTACGGGAAGGGTGCATGCACTGTGGCGTCATGAAAAAGGCGGATTGTAATATCAATGCCTGTTTCTAACATAGTTGCAATTTTTCTTATGTAACAATGCTTTCAGTGAAAGTAGTAAGACTGTTAACCTTTCACGCCATGAAGGAGCTGGGCTTTTCGACTAGTTTTCGGTAAGAACAGTCAAGGACAGACTGAGCACCAACGGTGCGAAGGAATCAAAGGGGATCGATGCGATCCCCTTCACATTTCTCACACTGCCATGAAGGAGCTGGCTTTGTTTTAGGCACTTTACAGCGCCTCATAGATGACAGCACACATTTCATTGCACATCCAAAGCAGGAACGAGATCACTTGCACAAACAAATCAAAACATGTTGGCCAAGAAAAGTATACAAACACCAAGTGAACCGAATGGTGGGCTAGTTAGTATGTATTGCATATCTTAAGGTGTAGTGCAAAGAAATATGAGGAAGCAAAAGAAGACGCAAGAACACAGTGCAACTAGCGCTGCTAGTACAAAGTGCTATTCGTAGTGCTGCATCCTTGTGTCTCCTTCTGCATTTTCCTGTTCCTTTGTGCTAAACCTTATGAAAGGGAGTACATGACTAAAGAATTTGTCTATTTTCTGTCAGACTTGGCACGGAAGGATGGTTTAGCTTCTCAGTGTAAGCTTGTAATCCAGAGCTTGATTTGATTTGTTTTCATGTCTACCATAGGCTTGCGCACAGGGGGGGCGCAAAATCTGCCCCGTACATTGACCCTTCTAGTCACCTAAGAGGGGGGGGGGGGACGCTGAATCTGCCCCATATATTGACTTAGTAGGGTGGGGGGGGGGGGCGCTGCGATGAACCTTTGCCTCCCCCCCCCCCGATGGGGAACCCTGCACACGCCTATGATGTTTACATTGCTTCCAAACAAAGAAGAGGATATACTTTCGCTGACATTCAGTGCACCTCCCCACCTAACTGGAAGCTCACCTTGCAGTTGGGCTGTTGAGATTGTGGTGGCACAGCAACATCTGTCAGCATTTCCGGTTGCAGGTTAGGAAATGCTGAGCTCCTTGAGGAATGCAACGAATGTGCAGGTGTGGTTGGTGCTTCCCCGCTGTGCAGTCCTCTAGAAGCCAGCTTCCGTTCGGCGCTTCGCGCTGACATAGCACTCTGGAGGGTTGATCTTGTGATCACGTGGGAGCTGCTGCCCGCAAAATTGCCTGCACAGCAATTGCACGGCATCAGTCTACAATGGCAAGCAACAGTAAAAACTCGCTGGCATTCTTAATACTACCACAGTTCATCAATGTTATCTACATATGTGACTCATTATGGAGACTGAGATAAAAAAAAAAAAAGCTAGAGCAAGACACAGATACTAAATGTCTTGGTTACTTGGATAAACCTTTATGTTCGCTGCAGTGAGCCCATTGATCATGCACTTTGCAAAAGACAGCTTTTGCTTCACTACTGAGCTGCACACTGTTGCATTAATTAGTGCTTTTGTTTTTAGGCACGTAGGAGGCTTTATATGAACCAGTGCAAAAGCTACGCATAACTTGCAATGGAAACTACAATGACATCTGGGTGTATGGCTCAGAGGCATATATGACATAAAAGAGGCTTCACACAAAAGCCTTCGCAGTCCAGTGAGAACTTCAAGTGTAATGAAGTATTCCAAAGAAAAAAAAAATTAATTTAAAATAAAGTGTATGAGTGCACGGGTTATGTGACCTCATATCATGTAAGGCAGCATGCAAGTGTATGCCAGCCAGCTGCCTACTCATAAGGTTCATGTACTATGTGGTGCCATCAAGCAAAACAAGCTGCTCCACATCTGCCACCAGTGGCGCTAGCTTCCAGGGACATACACAGGCAAGCAGATGGAGGAACAGCTGCTGCAGCAGAGCAACTAGTTGTGCAACACATGCCAAATGCGAAGGCTGTGAGTTTGGTCCCCACTGCCAACAAGTTGTCTTCTCATCTATCTTCATTTCCCTTAAATTCATAATAACTACAGTTCAATTAAAGGGACACTAAAGGGAATAATGAATCGGTACAGATTGATAAATTGTACTCTGCAAACTCTAATATCGTTAATGTCACCATCATAGCCTATGATGGTGAAATTAACTACATTAGAGTTCTCAGAGCACAATTAATCACTCTAATTCATAGGTTCATTAATATAGAAGAAAATCAAGGGCAAAGCTGCATTTTTAAATTTTACGCCTAAATCTCCGTACATGACGTCACAGATTTCAATGCGTATTTTTCATATTTTGGCAACATTGGCCCTACGAAATTTCCTGAAACTCCAGAGGCCAACTCAGAGGACAATGTACATCATTTTTACTGATTAGGAACTACTTAGGACATAGTGGACGCCGGAAAAATCTATGACGTCACGACGTTTAGTGCGGGAATTTCATAGTGGCGTTGCCACCCGCATTTTCTTTTTGCGTGTTTCGTCACTCACCAAGCGCCTGCTTGTGGCAAGTGTGGTGATTTTGCAATTGGGAAGGAGTAATTTACTAATTACTCTTTCCCTCTGAGCTTTCTTTTGCTTCAGTCATTTCGGAAAATGTACTCGTTTTTAAATTAACGAACTGATTACTGACCTCCGAGCTTTCCAAGCAAGTGGTCCGCGTCGATGCGATCCCCTTCGCCATCTTCAACACCCTGCTCAAGCTTCAGCGCCTCTTCCATCCGCTGGATCGTAGAGTTGGTGACCCTCGTGGGGCCGCGGTATTGTTGCGACTTGGAGATGAGACGGTGGACGGATTCGATGTCGTTCTTCGCTGTACGGCGCACTATGAAGCCCCCGGGCTCACGCCTGCCCCGCGCCGACTGAGGACGGTCCGTGTCAGCAACGGTTCTTACGGGAAGGGCTCCTTCGAGCGAACTCAGGGAGTCGCTGCTCTCCGACTTTGTTTCCTTCGATGCCACGGGCATGTAGGTGTTATTGTTCCTGATGTTCATCTCAACATGCCTCGCACTGTCGCCCGAACTGGGCACCAGGTTCACTTTCGAATCCTGCTTGGACTTGACGCTCTTTTTCTGCAGTCTCTCGTAGATCAACATCTCAAGCAGTGCACGGAAAGGTGAATCTCTCGCCTGAAATTATATAAAACGCGCTCGTACTCCACGCTCAAAGCAAATGCCGCGCATAGCAGCTAGGTAAGTGCCAACATATCGGGTCTAAAACCAGTGTCACACGGGCGCGTTTGATCGCGATTGGGCCGGGTCTGGATCGAATTTCTCGCTCGTGATCGGCTCCTTTACGCAAGCTGCAGAAGGGAGCCAATCACTGTAGAGAAATCTGATCCTGATCAGGCTTAATCGCGATCAGCAGTCCACAATGCGACGCCGGTATAATACTTGCGTCACACGGGCACTTTCGATCGTGATGGAGCCCCGATCGGGATGCGGCGACTGGATCCCTTCCGCATCTTGCGCATGTAAACCAATCGAGAACACGAAACTGTACATGCGGCGAATCCAAACAAGTGAACTTTCTTTTGGGCACGAAATCGAAACAGCATCTTCTGTCATTGAGAACGGGGATCGACCACCACGTCGCAATCGGTGTCCTGCACGTTCGGGAAAGCAGGCAGACGCTCTACCGAAAGAGGGCCCTTCCTTACCTTGTTGTCTCTAACGAGGCGTTCCATAAAAACAGCTCTGATCAGCTGGTCCCTGGCAGTAAAGCAACCTTCGTTCCGAGGGAACTCCTTGTCCATATTCGCCAGCGTATCCTTCAGTCCCTGGAGAACAAGCAGAAAGGCTGTTACCATCAACACGAAGCAAAAATGACTCGATCGAGTAGATTCAGGATGAGGGCGTCACGATGATACAGCCTGCAACAACGCTGGTATCTAAGGAAACGTCAACAAAAACGGTACGTTACCTTGCGGGACAAATATTCACGCACTATGCAGCAGGATACATCTTCCACGCATCTCGCCTGGATGATAGGCATTGCGTTGGCTGAGCCGGTTTCGATCATGTTTCTGCCGATCATGTATTAGAACCACAATATTCGAACGCTTGTGGGCATTTAAACCTGCGCTGCCATTTGTTTACGGAAGGTGGCGGCCCCTGCCGGCAAGAAGAAAAGCGTACCAAATTTTGAAACATGGCGGTGGTGACGTATTTTGCGCTCACAATATCACTACAAAAACATAGCCTCTAAGACTAGCAATAAAATCTTAAAGGCAATCTTGAAGGTCATGTTTATTCGAAACGTGATTTTGGGCGTTACTTATTTGTAAGTGAGCTCCATTCAAATTTTATATTCCGAACAGAAAATGAAGTCAAATGTGATCGGCAACTGTTTGCTTATTATTACACAACCTTTGAAAACTTTGCACAGCACATTTTCAGTTAAATCGGTCGTTTCGGGTCACGTGATAACCGCCATTGCGGTAGAGTAGTGTAGCGTTGGTGGTGTGGTGTGCGTTGTGTGCTATGTGCTTTCGCGATCTGTGCATTTGAACTGCAATTTGTGCTGCAAACCATTTCGTCCGGAGTACTGCAATGTGAGAAGCGTACGGTACACAAATATACGGTGAGTTTCGGCCCGTTCTTGCCGTAGTCACCGCTTGGCGTGCGAAGACGAAAACTCTACAATCTTTCGGGACATGCTGCGAGCGAGAAAGTTAGCGTCTCGCGTGAAAACAAAAAATCGATAGACGATGTGCCTTTTAACAATGAAGCGAGCGAAGCGTATGGCAGAGCGCCGGACGTCTTGCAGGACCTGCTCTTGCGTGGGACTTCGTGCGTGTGTGCACGTTGTTTTGTTTTTGGTAGTGCAGCGACTCGTGGTAAGATTCGATCGCTTCTCTCTGTTGCCTGTATGTTCATCGCGAACAATCACTGTTTTGTTATCTCAAATTGTGTGCACTAGTTTCGCGGGTCGTTCGTAACGCACGCCTTCATTGTTGCTTTCGAAGAGCGAACGTGGTGCATGCGTAGAAAAGTACCCTTTGCGATGCCCTACCGGCATGAGTCCGGAAGAGAAAGGTGTAGCGCCTCTGCTATGTTTGTGTTTAGTTCCGTCACCGACGGCACTCCGCACTCTTTCGGCGGAATGTCAGAACGTACAGCAGGTGTTCCCCCCGCCGCTGTGAAGTGAAATTCGAGCTGCGTTTCGCTATGTGCGACAGGGCTGTGGTGACGCAGTTGAAACGCGCTTGTGAAGCTTTGAATTCCGGGTCCCGATCTCGTCGGATCGTTGTTACAGCATGCATATATATATATATATATATATATATATATATATATATATATATATATAAAAACTAACTCCTCATGGTATTATGCTGTAGGCACGTGCGAGAAACGAATACTGGAGGAAACAGCTGTGAGCTTTTTGAATGCCGGCTTAAATGTGCGCTAGGCGTGCTTGACGCACGTCTCTAGAGTCTCTAGTAGGTCGCTGTTTTGACAAGCCATGCATTGCGCACCGTGGAAGTTGAGAATGGCTTCATTTGTGTTTTGTGCTTCTGGGTGGCACCTTGACAGGCAGAAGCGTTCATTCACCTAGGAAAAATAAACCCTGATAACAAGTACCACCACTATGGCTCGGACAGCGGTACCTGCTAGTACGGCGTTGCCTACTTATATTGATTTTCTGTCTCTCTTTTCCTTTTTTTTTTCAAAATAGACACAATCTATGATATTTTGTGACGGTGACTTGTGGGAGGAAGGCCGTACTTTTCACCGTGAGACGCAGCTGTGCTCGTTTAGCTGGCAGGTTACGCTAATCAGCATGCTTGTATGATTCGTCCTACACATTACAACTGTCCTAGCATCAGTTTCCAGAACAGCGTCTTCCAAAGTGTCCATTGGAAAAGTGTACTGCGATTCTGCGAAGCACGTTGGCGTACACACCTGCAGCGCGCGAAGGAAGGTATTATTATTATTATTATTATTATTATTATTATTATTATTATTATTATTATTATTATTATTATTATTATTATTATTATTATACAGTCTTATGGCTGTGTTTCATGGGACAGCTTTTTGATGATCGGTACATCGGAACTACTGCTAGCCCGATCATTTTTGTTGAATGATGACGACTCGAGCACCGCCGAGTTTTTCAACTACTACGCAATCGCTGCAGTTGTGTACAGCAATCTAATAAAGGTTTATTAGTGCCACATCATTCGTCGAATGATGGTTCTGCGACTTGCCGTGCGGGTTCATCAATCGCTCCACGTAGGTGAAGACGACGAAGGACCAACAAGGCTGCGTAATTTCATTCATTACTCATCGGATTATTTTCGACGGGGGCCTAAGTTGAGGAACCACAGATGGTCAAAATTAACCCGGAGATCCCACTTACCTCATGATAGTATCGTGGTTTTCGGACGTTGTTAAGCCCTATAATTTGATTTTATTGCAGGCAATAAGTCACATTAGGTTAGCGGGAAGGATTACATTCCGTAATGTTTCCTACGTGAACCTTGGCCAGTCCCGTATCGTACAGTGGAGACGACAGTCGCCGCTAGCCGCGGAGTTCGCATGAGCGAGTCTTGATTTTCTTGTTATTTTGCTGAGCCTTTTCTCCATCGCCTCGTTAATGGCTTGAAGAGATCGACGGACATTGCGACAGACCGAGAAAGAAATGGCACCCAATAAAAAGGGCGTTCACTAAACGTTTCGCTTTTTTCTTCTTTTATTGTACGGCGAAAAGAAATCGATTTTTTTTTTTTTTTTGCTTCTTTGATGTGCGTCAGTTGATCCCTTCGAGCGTGTGTCATCCGTTGAGTGCTTTCCGATGAACCGGCTCATTAGATACGACTGGTGCAATCACGGAGGTACTAGTGCCACATTGTATCTTCTGTTGCGTTTGAAGACCGTGCTGCGTGTTAAAAAGAGAGAGAGAGAGAAGGAAATCAAATATAGGCGACGTTTGCTGTGTTGCAATTGAGAAAGGGAGAAAAATGTATACAACAAAATGGAAGGCACTCTTACAACGACTGTAGAGATGGGCAAATAGCATCTTTTGAAACCGCGGATCGGTTGCGATTCAAGTAGCGCCATCAGCAAATCGATTCGAAAAATCCATCATTCCTAAAAGACTTGTTACATACTTGCAGAGTCATTTGATACTCAAAGGTCTGTGTCACTATTGCAAACAGATACACCAACTATGTAAGGAAAGGGGGGGGAGGTTGCTCCCGGCCCCTTGCCTCAGCAGCCTCAACTAGAAAAACGTCGTTTTTCTCTGGACATGCTGTATACTGCTGGAATAATGAACCTTGCGTAAACAAACTTCCAAATTTTTATCAAAATAATGACGTAATCATTTTGTGCGCCTCGTTCGATGCACAAGCAGGCTTGACTCCCTCTTTTGGTCGGCGTCGACTCATATAGTCCAACATTGCGTAGTTAGATTTACCTGCTACGCAATGTATAACACTAGTATAGTACTCGTACTATACTAGTGTTAGTACCCTTAAAGGGACACTAAAGAGCAAAACTATCTTTCTCATATTAGTAAAGTACTCTTTCACGATACCAAAAACACCACGCTTGCTGCAAGAAGACCCTTAGTAAGCGAGAAAACGCGCAAAAAGTAAATGTGGGTGGCGACGCCACCTAGAAGTTTCCGCACCATTCGCCGTGACGTCACATATTTTGACGGCGCCTACTAGGGACTACGTAGTTCCTAATCGATAAAAATGAAGTGCATTGTCCTCTGAGGGTCCATAGACCTAACATACCAAGTTTGGGGTAATTTTGTTGAGCCAATGGCGCCAAAATACGATAAACTGAAATCCGTGACGTCACGCGTGGAGATTGCGGCGCGAAATTTAAAAATGAAACTTCGAACTTTATTTTCTCCTCTATTAAAGGGACCGACAACTGATTTTTCTCGACCCAGTTTTTTACGGCGCAACAGGAAGCTTACCCTTCGTAGCGTTTGTAGCTGCAGTGGTTTATCCTAAAAGCACGTAGTTATTTTATAAGCAGCATTTTTCGATCTGAAAGGCTCCAAACACGCATGAAGGCTTGCTCCAGCAACGCTGAGAATTGATAGCGATGCCGCTAGCCCTCGTGAAAGCTGTCGTTGTTCTGCTTTCGCAGGAGTTACTGTAACAATGCTTAACCACCTTTATTTTGAGCTTTCCAACCATTTTTGAAAATAGCAAGCTGTTACAATGAGATGATGTGGCTTTATACACCTTCTCGGTATTTGTACAGCGTTGTGTGCACCTGCGCCCAAGGTTGCCTGCGCCTGTGTCAAGGCTGCCTACGCCAAGCGAAAGCAGCGCCACTTTGTTGCATACAACTAACGCAGGCCTATATGTGCATTTTTATGGAGTTATATATTTTAATATAAAGAAAGGAACAATATTTCAGTACTAACAGAAAAGTCATCGAATGCGTACACCAATCAACGGTCACGTGACCGGCTTCATCGGACCATTTATGACTTTGCCGCCAGAGGCGCCAAAGGTCATTTCTCGCGACTTTCAATTAAGAAATAAAAATATAAATCCACCTCTCACGAGATAAACAGGGTTTGTTTGAGTCAACGCGATGGACAATCTTTTCATCAGTGCAGTAATCTCATTTCATGTTCTGGTCAGTTGTCGGTCCCTTTAATAAACCTATGATGGCGAAATTAAGGACATTAGACTTCTCAGAGCACAATTTATCGATCTAAACCAATTCATGGTTCCTCTTTAGTGTCCCTTTAAAAGTAATTCAGGACTACCTAACCTATACCTACGCCGTAAAATTACTATACTATCATTGTATACGAAAACGTATCGTACGTTTCGTTATAACACTCCCGTTCAACCAGCCCATCGTACTACAGCCCCTCAAGTCACCGGAAGGCCGTCTACACATCTCCTATCACCGCGACCCACCATCACTCATTTATCGCCCAGGCAGCGCCTGAGCGAAAACGTTTTTCCCACAACTGGAACGGTTTTCCCACAAGTGTAATCCTTCATTCCGACATGGATAACTTTAGAAAAGCCATAGAATATTTGTTTTATTAGAGTCTTTTAGCAAGTTACGGAAATACGGTACGCAAATACGGTAAAGCAGTACGGTACCGCTCCTCCTTTCCCGGTCGTTGAGCGGCCAAAGCACAACCAGCGGGAAAGGAGGAACGCTACCGTACTCCCTTACCGTATCTGCGTACCGTATTTCCGTAACTTGCTAAAAGACTCTATTAATCCCTATCTCCTTTGCCCACACCCCCACGTAAAGCCGCCGGGAAGGGGGCCTTTGAGGTATATATTAAGTGAATAAATAAATAAATAAATAAATAAATAAATAAATAAATAAATAAATAAATAAATAATGCAAGTTTTGCAGGATGCAACGTTTACAGCGAAGAGGCCTCGATCGCTTTCTTTATGATGGTGTTTTGCAGTATACATTGTCCTATCTTGCAGCAAAGATGATCGTGCACACTTAATTAAAAAAAAAAAAAGTGAGCTGCAGAAAGGGCGAGCCATTGAAGCCGAAACTTAGGAATGTGGTTCGCTTTAGAAACGACGATGAGGGCGATAACGATGACGATTGGTACCTACCCACTCGTGAAGGATCGACCAAGAAAACGAGGACAAATATTTTAGTCAATGGAAAATGTTAGTTTCGTTAACCGTCTTGTTTCGCCGACTAGCGCTCGTGCGACGGCTTGAGGGTCCGGTATTAATTCGCCTATTGCTCCACGTTCGTTATGGTTGTCGTGAGTTGACTTTATCGCGATCCTCGGCCCTCCCCACCGGTTTGCAGTTGGCGGGTTTTTCGAGACGGCCGCGTGCACCTGTTGTGGGTGATTACCATACTGTGGGCACCGAACAATGCACCCCCGCCTTCCCACACGGCGCTGCCGGCCGCCCGCCATTTCGAGAAACTTGTAGTTATTGCAGAATGCAGTTAATTTTTGGGAGGGCAGCTGTATCGTACGAAGACGCTTATGCCTTCTTTCCCGTACTGTTTCTCAAGAAGGCTCTCGAAAACTGGTATCACTTTTGCGGATTGTAGTACTGTACAGTACACGTCACCTGATTTTTTCACAAAAAGAGGGAGCGCGCTGGGCACATCGAGCGCGTCGCCGCGAATTACGCCGAGCCACTCGCAGAGTTACCGTGCAACTAATTAGCCGTGTATTCCGCCATACCCAGTGGCTTTTCCAGCTTGATAATAATACAAGTTCTGATGGACGGCGCTGAGATTTACAAAATGGCATATTTATGCACCTATTCGCATTTAAAGGTAACGCACGTGCTTTCACCTTGAGTATAATGGTCACAGACGCGCTGACTTTGGTGTGTTGGCCTCCGTCTTATGCATTTAAAGCGATTAGTTTCTCTTTGGCTACTTGGGCAGCATTTGCTAGAGTGAAAACTGTGAGGAAAGTGAAATTTGGCAACTAGGTACGTGTAGACTGCTGTCTGGCCTAGTAGTCACCTTATTGCTTCTATGGGTATGTGCTCCAACAGACAACGACCACATTCGCATGCTCCCATTCTTAATCAATCCTCAAAAAGAACAAGACACCTGATTGGATGGCGCGGGTGACGTCACGTACAAGGGTAGTAAGGAGGGGATGAGGGCTCCAGCTGGAAGCACTCGATCTGCAACGGACAACTCTGCGTTTGATGCATGGCGACACTGCAACGAAGTTACAACCGGGATACAAGAAGTAGAAGAAGAGGTGCGTGAGTGGGGGTATGCACCCTTGTCATCCCAAATGTACAAGTGTATGCATGTTGTGCTGAGATTATAACAGGACTGTGTTGTTGTATCACTTGGCGTTGTCGCCACGGCCAACTTCGTGTGCCTGTGCTCCGATTAGCCCAAAGATTTCGTGATTCGTGGATGGCATGGACATATGCAACAGGTGACACAAGAAAGCAGCATCGCTAACTGGCAGTCATCCTTACTGGCTTCATATCGATTTCGTTAGACATTATTGCTGTGGGTAGACGCTTATATGGGAGCAGTAGGTAGTTAAATATGAAGCCACTTGCAGTGTTTAAGAAATAAGCGCGTAACAGGACTTTCGCGGCCGTTGTGCAGTTGCCAGTCAATTGTTCCGGCACTCTGTACTTCGTGCGACACCTAGACCTGACGAAAAATAAACGAAGCATAAAAACCACCCAGGTTGTTCCCCGTGCTTAATTAAGAAAGCAGCACGGCGCGGTTGAGTGTCAGTGACCTTAGAAAAGTGCGGACCCTTGTAAGTACTGCGTTAGCGTCATGGAAGAAAAGGAAAATACTCTTTTTCTTATATATATATATATATATATATCTCATTAATTAACAGCTTTACAATTAATACTTTACTGATTTCTTTAATTTGCAGTAGGCGAACTGAGTCAGGGTAATCCTCACTCAGTTGCGCAACTAGCGATCATTCCCAGGGTTCCTTATGCATTGGCCTAAGATGACTCGAAGTGAAAAGCCGTCGTCCTTTTTTTCTTCTCATTCAATTGCATTGATCCCTCGCCCACGAAGGCTTTCTGCACCTAGCGCGGTTTTGCACGGCCTCCGGGATCGGAGGCATCGCAAGCTTTCTGCACCTCACGCGCCTCTGCGATCGGCCTACCTATGGCCAACCGACGATGTCACGTGAAGACGTCATTATGACGTCACAAATGTTGGCGATTATTGACATCATGATGACGTCATATATTGTGACTTCATCACATGACGATTTTTTTTTTTTTGCGTCACTAGTGTTGACACCGTCGGTCATTTTTCGAGCTTGATGAGGCATCTGAGGCTTTCGCCTTAATAAATTAATTGCCAGACGTGAATGCTGCTTGAGTTTGCGGGTCACTGCATACCACTTCACTATGCGTCGCGTACGCGGCCGTCCAGCGCCTGTAGCCGCGTATTAAGGCCGAACCATATACAGCGTTTTTGCCAGCGTTTTCTGACGTTGCGTCCCTCGACGTCGTCGCATCAAAGCCGTCAGAGAGGGCGGCAAACCATATGAAGAGCGTTAACTCAGCGTCGCACAGTGTGACCAAAGGGAATGAACCTGACACCTCGTAAAGCAGTGTACAGTTTCTTTCAATGGACCAACTAGATATACTCCTGATTATAGCTTTTATGTCTCATTTGCAGTTCTGTGGTGCAAAAAGAACGTGTCACAGTGCCATCGAAAAGTCTTTTTTTTTTTATTTGACTTGTAGCGCCAGCTATTGGCATTAAGAAGAACCACGAATTTGTATTATATGGCCTCTGAGCTTGAAGCTGCCGTACATCTTTGAGGCCACGTATTCGGCCAATACTTTCATTCCTGCTAAGCCTACCGATGAACTTGAGTACGGCTCTCGGAAAGAGTTCAAAGATATCACGAGCACTTTGCTGTCGAAGCTTCTAGGGAACAAGCTAAGTCAAATACAAGCATCAGTTGAGAACTTAAGCGCCACACAGTGCACGGTGACGACTTATTAGATCCGAGGCGGGCGGCAGCCATTTTGGCAGCATCGACGACGCCGTTACGTAGCGGAAGTCGCTGCCGGCCGCAAGCTGATTGGTCCTGCGTCCATCGAACTGCTTCTGGCGTCGACGCTGCCGCCCGTGATGTCTGGACCGTCCAGAGGTGGACGTTTCGCCCACCGTCACCGGTAGCGTCGACGTCGAGGGACGCCGGCGTAAGAAGCGCCGGGAAAACGCCGGCAAAAACGCTCTACATGGTTGGCAGGGTTCTGTTTGGTGTCGCAGAAGTCTGTTGCCAGACTGAGAAGCGCGAAGCGGCTCGTGGGTCGCGCCCCAGTGACACGGGCACACCACGGACGCTGGCAAAATACTGAGGAAGGCGAAGCGGCTCGTGGGTTACGTGCGCCCCAATGACACGGGCACACCACGGACGCTGGCAAAATACTGAGAAGGGCGAAGCGGCTCGTGGGTTACGTGCGCCACAGTGACACGGGCATACCACTGACTTCTGCGACACCAAACAGAACCCTGCCCGGCCTTTAGGGTCTTCATTACGGATCCATCCGCAGGTCTGCGTCCGGTCGCGCGCTCACGCTGGGAACCACGCTGCGCTCACTTCACACCTGTGCGTATAATATATATGCTCGCTAATGGCCGCTCGTGCAGAACACAGTGCGCTGCCGCCTCCTATCTCGCTGCTGCCCCTTCAACGCTTGCATGCAGGCGTCGCAAGGTGTACGCGTGTGCCTGCTGACAGCTTGTATACGTGATGCTACATAAACAGCTGCAGCTTCCAGCGTAACGGCTGCTTGGCGTCTTTCTAAACATCTCTCCTAGCGAGTGTGGATTAACTGCGGGCGCTTTGAATAATTGCCTCAGCTAACTCGGGCCGGGCCAATTTTTAGAAAAAGTTCGTCGATTTAAAAGACGAAGAGGCGACCAACGGTATGTTGTTGCGTCTCGCGCATACGGGTAAGCCTATTGTTGATATCAGCGCTTAGTTAATTAGAAAACAAATCTAATTGTCCTAACTATTAATTATTTGCGCAGTTGCAAAGTTTTCCTCGTCACGTTCACGAAAACGTGCTTAAAAATTGCCGGCTCGTAACACCCTTCCTAATCACCTTTTCTACGCGTTTCAAATTTCTGGTGCGGAACACAACAGAAAAAAAAAAAAAGAGCCAGGCCTGCGCTGAAACCGCAGCACAGTCACAGCGAAAGCTGGAAGAGTGGCATTTTTAGAGCCCGTTGTAAGCTCTCTTGGGGCTACTAATACAAGCACACTAGCAAGGCACCCACTACGCCATAAATCACAATTTTTGTGAAGTTGGTAAGCACCTACTAAGCCATTATTCGTCATTCTGCGGAGAAGCGAGGCACCAGCTACACGTCTGTAAGGCATTATGTGCACTTTGTTGACGCGACGACTGATGACGATGAAGAATTATGGCTCAGCCCTTTGTAATGGGTTGGAAGCTTTAAACGGCCCACCAGTTATGTAATTTGCATTGGGTGACGCCCGGTCGCTATTTCGCTCTCCCGTCATGCTGTATAACATACGTTGACGTGGGAGAGAGACGGGGGGGGGGGGGGGGGGGGGCGAACAACTTTACTGAGACCCAGAAGAAATGGATCATGCGCTTATGGGCTTCCTTGGCATCCAATACAAGTGCACTTGCGAGGAACCCACTACGCTATAAATCATTGTAATTTTACTGAGACCCCGAGGAAATGGATAAGGCGCTTATGGGCTTCCTTGGCAACCAATACAAGTGCACTTGCGAGGAACCCACTACGCTCTAAATCATTGTAATTTTACTGAGACCCCGAGGAGAGAGAGAGAGAGATAATAAAACGAGAGAAAGGCAGGGAGGTTAACCAGAATTGTAGCATCCGGTTTGCTACCCTACACTAAGGGGAGGGGGAAAGGGAAAGAAAGATGGAAAGGACAGCGGAGAGAAGAGCAGGCGCGCGATAAAAAAAATAAAAAGATATAAACAAAAGGAAGCTGTAGATCGGCAGTACTAAAGCCTATTCAATAGGCCACTGACACGCAAAAAGTTCAGTGAGGCCTTAAATGATTTTCGCTGTGCAGACAGTTCGGGTCGGCATTCCAGCACTGACTGTTCCGACAGGGGTCTGCCGAGGAAATGGATCATGCGCTTATGGGCTCCCTTGGCAACCAATACAAGGGCACTTGCGAGGAACCCACTACGCTATAAATCATTGTAATTTTTTAGAAGTGGGGCAGCAGGCACTGTGCCATTTTTCATCATTCTACGCAGAGCCGTGGTACCTGCTAAACGCATGCAAGGCATTATGCGCACTTTGTTGATGCTGTGCCTGATGACGACGAAGAATTATGGCAGAGATCATTGTAATGGGTTGGAAGCATTTCACAACCTACTCGTTGCGCAATTCGCATTGTGTGACGCCTGGTTACAGAATTCGCGTTGTGCGACGCTTGGTGATTATTTTACTCTTCTACCGCGCTATATTGCATATGCTAATGTGGTCCCTTCCCGACATGAAGCCTGTATAGGACCTTTTTGCAAAGCAGTTTCAAGCACCGGCATGGCTCAGAGGTTGAATACTGGGCTCCCACGCAGAGGGCCCAGGTTCGAACCTCGTTCCATCCTGGAATTTTTTTCTTATTTCGTTTTTTTTTTCTTGTTTCGAGCGATACTGGTTACGGACACCGGCGGCGGCGGCGGCGGACAACTACGGCGCCAAAAATGGCCGGTGAAATGATCTCATAACAGCTTTCGCTGTAAAAGAAAGATTGAATAGCAAGGATAAATTAGAAGCTTCATGAATTACCCGTTTCCTAGAACGCTTTGTGGTTTAAGAGTCATGGCCTAAGTATGAGGATTGTAGAGTTGGTTAATTGCTCTCGGCTAACTATGTGGTTAAGCAGAATTAGAGGGGAAAAAATAGCGGGGCATGCTCCACACAATAGTCAATTAACGGTCGCGTCCTCCACGAGTGTTTCGGTGTATTGTTAAAGCTTCGGCTAACGTCAGCCGGGCGAGTTCGTGAACGTTCATTGTACTCACGGAGCACCGTTGAAGCAAAAGAGGTTGTGCGGAGAGGGGGAAAAAAAAAGAATCCTGAGTGTCTTGCTTATTATTATTACTTTTTTTACCTTCCGTGTTTCTTTCAATAGTGCTGCCGCGGTACAATGAACGGTCAGCAACTCGGTCAATTTTTAATTATCTCCGCTGGTTTCCTTTAGTAGTGCAGGCTTCCAAGGATTCCGGCGCAGTTAGCGAAAGCGATTATTACGGTTCGCCGAGGTAAACTATTTTGTCGAACTTTGGTCGAACAGAAAACAAGTGTGCGTTATTAACGCCATGTATACGTACATTTATAATTATAGATTGCGTGTTCAGTTTTTGCGTGTATGGCCGTTTTTTACAGCGAAGCGGTTCTAGCTCGGCGTAAAGTGCGTGACCGTGCCCGAAAACTATCATCATCATGAACGGGTATGTGCCACAGAATTTGGGCAGATCCCACTACTCACCGCTACGGCGTGGCCTGTAACAACCCTGAGAACGAGTACACCACAGAGAGAGAAGAGAACGAAAGCAAGAGAGAAACAAGCAGAGATACTGAAAGAAAGAGATAGAAAGAAAGAGAAAAATTATTGCCGAAAAAAAATGTTCACGAGGCGGCATCCGAACCCGCGTACCCTCGATCCGAAGGCGAGCGCCCTAACCACTCGGCTATCCAGGCACGCTAGCAGAGCATAGCATAGCCTTGTATATCATAGTGTAGCAAAGGTGTGGGAAAGGGTAGTGTGCGTGATGAGGGAAAGGAGGAGGGGGGAGAGTAAAGCGTAGCGCAGAAATAATGCGAAAGAGAGAAACAGAAAGGAATACAGGGGAAAAAAAGAGAGAGATGAGAATGTCAGCGAAAGAGAGAAAACATAGAAAGAAAGAGGAAGCAAGTATCGCGTGATCAAGCGACCAGATACCGCACCACCTGGCCAAGACACGCATGCGCAGTGGCTAAGCCACACCCACCGACGGAGACATCGCGCGCAACCTCCGCTCTATAGTGCATAGCCTGGCTGCGTACTCCAGAGGAGGAAGCCGCGCATCTTGAAGCGACTGGGCTACTGCCGGAATCGCTGAAGGTCAACGTTCTAGATGTCATCAACGTCACACTGTCACCCCAAACTCGCTCTCGCTCTCTCTTGCAACACAATCCTAGGGCAATAAGGAAGGTTGCCGAAGTGCACGAAATGCGTCAGAATGACTGGGAGAATGCGCATGTACATGTATGTGAAATGAATGGTATACGTCGGGTGTGATTGAGTGTTCGGTTTGTTTTCAGTTAACGGTCACCGCATGAATAGGAGAAAAAAATGAATATAACAGTAGAAAAGCAGGCAGACAATGAAAGTCCAGAGTGATTAGGACGTCGCGTTTTTCGTTTCGCCGCTCGCTTTCTTTTTTTTTTTTTCGTTGTCCTGTAGTATATTCGGCCGTCGTCGAGGTAAGTTTCGCAAGATGATGAAGTTCTCTCAGGAAGTGCCAGTGACGTCAGCAGCCGTCCCGCGAATCATTTATATAGCACGCCGTATATCAGGGGTGTGCGAATAGTGAATTTTAGAACCTAACCGAATACGAATTGAATAGTGATGACACCGAATCGAATACGAATAAAAATCAAATACTGTTCGTATAGTTTTCGAATAACAAGTCAACCATTTTTAAAGCAGCCCTACACTGGTAAAGCAACAACTAAAAAAAAAGCCCAAAAATACCATAACATTCTATTTGAAACACCTATTCACAAGCTCTAACAAAGGAACATTACGATTACTTTTAACTAGGGGTGTGCGAATATCAAATTTTTCGAATACGAATCGAATACGAATATCCACCTTCGAATATCGAATCGAATATCGAATATCAAAGGAAAAATGCCTCCACAGTAACAATATTTTACTTAACATGTAGCTATTTGAAGAAAAAAAAAACATTAACAGCCCGACTGGCGACACAACATACACTGCTATCTCCAGAACACAATGTCCAGATGTCAAAATGGCTGACTGGGCTAGTTGGTGATTCATTCTGCTTGCTTGAAATGCGAGCACTTAACGTAGACAAGGATGTAAAGAAATAACACACGGACAATGTCCAGGCTAGCACAATGCACATCACAACACAAGCAAATATCACGGCACAATGAAAGTAATGACTGCATGTTATCATGAGGAAATATGAGTTGCTCCACATGATCAGGCAGCAGGCGCTCCGTTGTAACAGAGACACCCCCACCCCCCTCCTGCCACTGAAAAGGCACGCTCGCTTGGAATAGAAGCAGGGGCGTAGCCAGAAATTTTTTTCGGGGGGGGGGGGGGTTCAACCATACTTTATGTAGGTTCGTGCGTGCGTTTGTATGTGTGCGTGTATATATACGCAAGCAAAACTGAAAAATCTCGGGGAGGGTTTGAACCCCCCCAACCCCCCCCCCCCCCCTTGGCTACGCCCCTGAACAGAAGTGGCTGGTATAGGGAGTTACATGGGGCAAAGCTTTGCCAGACTGGGGTATCTGAAGGTGCCTACAGTCTGCCACCAGTCACGTGAGTCACTGTCTTTCTTCAGAAGTGGCCCCGCATAGTGAACGAGTGGTAGTGCGGCACGTTACGGCCGCATAATATTGAAAATGTACGGTTACATGATCGCCAACAACGCTGCACGTCGGAGATGCACCAGCAATAAATCATACGTATTGGGGCGCTCGTCGCAGGCAGATATCGTGCCTCCGTGTACTAACGATGTTTATCGCTCCTCTCGGCAAAGTTTTTAGCGATACGAACGCAGCAGAAATGTGGAAGACGAGTTATTTTATGCATGATAATCGAATCACATATTCGCATTTTTCGAATATTCGAAGTTATCGAATATTCGAAACTTTTTGAATACACGATTTTCGAATCGAATACGAATATGTCGAATGTAATATTCGACGAATATTCGAAACTTTCGAATATTCGCACACCCCTACTTTTAACCCGCAAAAAATGCCACGATTATTAAACTGAAGCGAGCTCGTATAAAGAAGCAACTAGAACCTTCGATTTTGTAACTGCAGGATGAAATATACCAGTGACTGCAGTATTCAAGGTGGTCAAACGCTTTTAAATAAAACTGGTGCATGAATATTAAGCAATCTTCATGAGTTGACGTCATCATGAATGTCATGGCGAAGATAGCGAATTTATGACACTGTCGCTTCTGCGACATTGGAGTTTAAGGCAAAAGCGCCTTCATCCTGTGATCAATATGGCTTCTATAGTACCGTAAGTACATGGGCTGCATGCATCTAGGTAACTTGATGATGAAAACAAGAAAAGTTACCCCTCGCTCTTCCAACGTCTCGTTACTTCGATCATTTTTCTTCGTTGCTGATTATTCGAAAAATATTCGGTATTTCGAATATGCACTATTCGGTTCGAGTACCGAATCGAATATAGCTCTCTTCGATTCGTTATTCGAAAGTTTCGAATATTCGCAGAGCCCTATAACGCCGTAATCTCGCAGAAAAGATCGAGTAAAGAGGGCGTCTTTTTGTCCCACAACAATAATCCTCATCTCTTTTACCTTCCTTTCCTTGCCTTATCGCCACGCGCCTGGCACTTTCTGGTCACGAACGACATGTGCGCTATCAGCGTGACATAGCATTCTTGGTAGGAAAGTGGCCAGCGCCGAGTTTTCAAGAAAGGAAACTCAAGCAAGCCACATGACGATTATTGTTGTGGGACAAAAAGACACCCTTTTTACTCGATCTCTTCTGTGAGTGTAATAGGAGACCGAGGCAAGCTATAGACCTGGCGTGGTGTCTCAAGCTGCTTGCGTATACGTGAACCCTGTTAGGTTGGGCCGAGTTGACCCGGGTTGGGTCCATATCAGGTCAGGCCGAGTTGATCGAGGTTGGGTCGAGTTGTGTTGAGTTGGCCTATCTGGTTGGGTCGGGTTGACCCAGATTGTGTCGAGTTTGGTCGAGTTGCCTATCAGGTTGGGTCGAGTTGATCGAGGTTATGTCGAGTTGTGCCGAGTTAGCCTATCAGGTTGGGTCGAGTTGACCCAGATTGTGTCGAGTTTGATGGAGTTGCCTATCAGATTGGGTCGAGTTGGCCTATCAGGCGTTGGTAGATTTGACCGAAATTCGGTTGCCAGATTCGTATGAATACCAGCGAGCGTCGAGGGAAAATTGGTCGACACCCGTTGGCAGGGAGATGCGTGTAGGTAGCGATCGCGTCGATTTGACTCAGTGTGTCTTCTGATTGATTCGACCCGATATAGTGTCGTGTCAAATGGAATCTTCAGTGGCCATACATATACGCCGGTGGCAGTCTGTAGATTGTGTGCGAGGTCCCGTGGGCTAATGTTTGGCCGCTATGGACAGGAGCGCGAATATGCTCGGACGCTCGTTTCATTATATTCGGATGCACGCGTGTTATCATGTTTGTCGGATCTGACTGTAGTCGAATTTCGTCACTCTGCAATAATTACCACAGAGGCCGCTTTTTGGAAATCTCAAAGTGGTAGGTACGCCTTTGAGCGGTAGGTACTTGATTCGGCGTGGTGCGTGGCCATGACGTGGCAGAGGGCTCATCGCAGGAAAAACTTCAGTTGTCCCATTTGACCCAACCGCGCGTCTCTTCTAGTTAAAAAAGTTACCTTGCTTTCTATAATTAGCGTTGTAATTATTGTCTCTAAACATCTTAAGATGTCTGCCGCTACAGAAAAAGTAATTAGGAAGGCAGCATGCAAACGTCGCATCTTCCTTACTTTTGGGCATTTTCGAGCGCACTTCTTGAAACACCCGGTATACTCCCAAACGAAGAAACAAGCCGGTGTGACACGGTGGGAATGTTAAAGAACATAAGAGACCGCCTGCGCGGACGTGAGTTTCTTGGAATTGAGGTTTCTTTAAAGAAAAAAAAAATCACCGTCTTTTTTCATTATACTTCTTGCATATACTAGTTCCTCGCGTGTAGCATATGAAGAAACCCACAAAGCATAAAACCAATGCACAGTGGCCGCCGTCTTTCTTTTTTTTTATTTTCCCCGTATCTAATGACACGGAAGCGTGATGGCTGATATTTCATACGAGTTCGTTGCTAGCGCGAGCGCTTTAATGTCAGTAATAGCTGCGTATCGTAAAAAGACCTTAATTGTGTAGAATATACTTTAATAAGAGTTTAATGGAGCAAATCCCTGCGTATCCGGTAAACTATTACAGTAGTTAGCAGCGTCTAGAAACTGGTCGTGTGATGACGAGGGCGTGTAATAACAGTAATGAATACCAGAGATGAGCGGTTCTCGGAAATCAACTGCTCATATACCATGGTGCGCGCGCAAAGTAAGACACGCGGTTAGTTATTCATCGTTCCAGAAGCCTTGCTGTAGACGGCATTGCACCTATATAGTGCTCGACAGATCACTGTACTGTTAACACAATGCAGAAATGTTAATGACAACGCAGCGTGGCACGTGGAAAGCGGGGTTAGGTTTCAAGATGATGTATGCTGATGTATACGTTGTCCGCCTGTGACTCTCACTCCGTTATATTAAAATGTTCTTCGCACACTGCGATGCTTTCCGTACGAGAATTTCGCTGCCCCCCCCCCCCCCCCCCCACACACACACACACGCGTTACTTAACCATTCCTGCCAACTATCCCGGTGTCCCCGAGAAACTCCCGGATTTTGAGCAGTCCTTCTGATTGTAGGGGCATCGCAGTAAGCTTCCCGAAACACGGCCGTCACCTCACCGCGAAAGAAAAATAACAAAGGACAGCGGTTCTAAAATTTTCTGACCTTGTTATATCGCGTGCGGAACGCTTTTTTTTAAACAGCGAAGCTGTTTAGCAAATGGTTCCTTCTGAGTCGATCGCAGAAAACTATCATCATCTTGACGGGTATGTGCCACTGTGCGGCCTACCAGAAAACTATCATACGAGGCACTTGCATTGATTTAATCTGTGCAAACTTTGACCTTTGCCTCGATAAGTGAACTGCGCAAACCATTCGCCGTGTACCACAGGGACCACAAGGCCTTGGTGGTGATGATGTCCGTGGATCCAGCTTGGGTAACCCCGCCTGTTCCGAGATACGAGAACAGAGATTTGTATGCGGTAATGAGCAACTGGCGACTCGGCTACGATCCGGCTGAACCCCATTCTCCCTTGGTCGAGGAACCGCTCGCCAAGAAGTCGCCGCAAGCACAGCAAGAGCGGCGAGAACAAGAAGAATAAGAAGAGGAATTGGTCGAGGTCTTTATTGGTGACGACCAGAGGAGTTCCCGACGTGTACCGCCAGGGAAAGCTTTGAAGAAGAAGAAGAAGAAGAATATCATGATTTCTACGATGATTACTAGTGTAAATGAATGTGCAGTAGACCTTTGGTCTGTCTGTGATTCAAATAAAACGCCGACTCGGCTTGGCCATGGGGGTATGCACGTGGCGGTTAAGAACGTAAAACGAGTACGTGGCACTCACTCTTCAGTTGCACTACGACTGGCTCCGATTGCCTATATGGCGATTGAAAGCCGGATTCGATAATGCGCGATTCGCCTTCTCCGATATGAAACGCGTTCGGGTCGTCGAATCAAAGGAGCAGCCGTTTGGCAAGATTGAAGCGGTGGTCTCTGATGACGTTCACCCTTTGCTCGACATGAAACCGCCTCCCGAAGTCGTAGAAGCGTGTCCCAATGCGTATGGTAAACTTGTGTCCGTCACTGTAGGGGATCCGTCCAAACCAAATGCAATCGTGTCGTGGTCCTGCTGATCGGCGTACCCGACGCTAGTTGATGACGAAGGACAAATTGTGTGCTGTCGCGGAGGTCGAATCGCGCACGCCAAGACTGGCGAGCCGTACATACGCGCCTATCACAACCCGACCGAATGCGAATGTTAACACTGCCCTCCCGGGTTCGTACCGGATGGTAGTATGTCTGTGCACTGTGTAAGAGACCCGTGCTATGCCGGAAAGTCGTTTGAAGCCAAGTTCAACGTCGTTACAGCCAAGTTCTGCCTAGATAAAGCCAAGTGGAACCTCGTTACAGCAATAAATAAGCAAGACACCGATTAGCTTCGCTGTGTATGAGCTTTGCGCGGCTTAGTGCAAGCTTGAGATTATCTTTTTTTTTAGTCATTTTCGCCGCAGTACACTGGTGTCATGCGGAAAAGCGTACTAAGATTGACAAGGGCTCTCGCGGGACACGGTGCGTTTTGTTCCTCAACTACACACTCGTGCACGCGCCGTATAATTAGGAGCACTAGTATCAATCAATCAATCAATCAATCAATCAATCAATCAATCAATCAATCAATCAATCAATCAATCAATCAGCCTTTATTTTCGCCATAAACACCATGTTAAAGCGAAAAGTAGAAGGTTAGAGAAGAAAAGAACTGCCTTTACGTAGCTTGACTAAGCTGTGGTCTCCCGTCGCTGACGTATAAAAACATTACTAGGGATCATTCAGAGCTGTCTATGACGTTGCTGCGGCCCTGAATAACGATAAATAAGGACGCCAGTTTTCCTTTCTTGCCCCCCACCTCACCCACCCACCTCTTACCCCGCTTTACGAAACTGCCGAATTTTAAGGTCGCCAGGTTGGCAGACTTGAGTTAACTCTTTTTAGGAGAGTCGCGCCTCTCACGACTCTCCAAAGAGAGTATAGTGACCTCCAAAAGAGAGTTATAACATGTCTCTTTAACGAGAGATACGTATGTGGCAAGTAAGGAATGACGAAAAAAGGGAGAAAAACAAAATAGAGTGACAGGTAACCTTTTTCCTTACAGTTGAAACACGTCACGTGATATGATGAAAATAAAAAAAAGAAAGCCACAGCAGCAAATGCGCGCGTGCGCATTCGGACTAGTATAATCAATTATCAGCAGTATGCGACAGCGAGAAATGCCCGTGCACGCATTTTGACGTCATATTAACCATAAGGCCGGCGGTTGAAACGTCAGTAAAGTCGCGTTATTGTTTTCCTACATTCTTCTATTCTTGGAACTATATATAATATGACGCAGACCGAAATCTAGCAAAACTTGCCAAGTTTATTCAATCTGTGGCATCTTTAAAGTGCACTGTATAGTTCATCTTAATAGTTGTGAAAGTTAACTTTGATCAAGTGAGTGCCGTCAAAATCAGTAACGTCACGGCGGTCGTATCCAGGAACACCAAGGCGTACCTGCGCCTTTTCTGGCCTTATCATTTTTCGGAAGGCTATATATGGTATAGGAGTTTGCGAGTATTCGAAAATTTCGAATATCGAATAAAGCGGTACCCGATTCGATTCGGCCTTCGAATCGAGTGGCCGCTATTCGTACGTACTTGTGTGTTTCGTATTTCTAAATGTCAACTGGAGACACAGAAACGCAACATTGGTGCAAACACATACGATGAATTTCACCGGTCCGCCGCGGTGGCGTAGCTGTTACGGTGATCGGCTGCTGACCCGAAGGTCGCGGGTTCGGCGCCGGCCGCGGCGATCGCATTTCGATGGAGGCGAAATGTTAGAGGCCCGTGTACTGTGCGACGCTAGTGCTCGTTAAAGGACACCAGATGGTCAAAATCTCCGGAGCCCTCCACTACGGCGTGCCTCATAATCATATTATTATTATTATTATTATTATTATTATTATTATTATTATTATTATTATTATTATTATTATTATTATTATTATTATTATTATTATTATTATTATTATTATTCATGTCACCCATGCGTGCATAGCACATGTAGTACACCCTTGCAATTTCTTAGTAATATCGTGTGAGCGTCGACGCCAGGTCACGGTAATTTCTAATATCGGCGAGAAGCAACCAAGATCAGCGATACGACGATCAGCGTCGCACCGGCTTTCTGAACACATGATCGCAGTGATAAGCGGCTTATATTGTGTACGCTTCTCTAAGCAAATAGCGTATGGCGATTCGCGCACGATTGTGCGCTTGCGGATCATGTAAGAAATCTCGCCTATATCAGGCTCTACCATGGTCAGGGTTCAACGATCGCGCGTTGCTATTAGGGTGTACAAAACGCGAGCGCTTACATATTTCTGCAGGGCTTCGTCGCTTGGTGAGCCATTCTTTACTGTCTCTTCGACGGTCATTCACCATCCCCGAAGAGTTCTGCGCATGCATGCATGCTCAGAATTAACTTATTTGCTCGTGATGTTGGGCTTTTAATGCTAAGTATTATGAATACACAGGTTAATAATAACAATTGCCGATGTACTTACGTATCAAAACCACGCTATGATTATGAAGCGCGCCGTAGTGGGGGGACTCGGTATCAATTTCAACCACCCATGGTTCTCCCAACGTGAACCTAAAATCTAAGCACACAGGTGTTCTTTCATGGCTACGAGGTTGTAAACATAGTTTGATATATTATTGTGAAAAGGGTTCGATATTCGCAAAGTATTGGATTCGATCCGCTTCTGGCAATATTCGATTCGTATGTAATTCAGTGTCAAAAATATCTATTCGCAAACCCGTAACCTTGAAGACGCCAAAACAGTTCGCTTTTATATCGGTATAGCGCGGGCAATTTTCCTTATTGGAGACCCTTTACTTTTCCTTGAACCTTTTACGATGCAATTTCAAATTATGCTTACGCACCATCTCGGATGATCCCCAGTTGGGAATTTATGTCCCATTTTTTTTTTATATTCACTGTAAACCTGGAGAGACTACAGTCGACGTCTCAAATAGCGCTGTATACGTGTAAACTGCAGTTTCTGCTCAAGCCAGGAATGAAGCTGCAGCGGTGAGAGTTCTAGAGCCACATGGCAGCGTTTGTGCAATGTCGACTTCGTCTTATTGCGTCGTTTCCATCTGGCCTCCAATGGCAGATTGTATATAAGCGGCCTCGATACGCGACTGAAGGCTTTCTCATTAAGGAATTAGCGGACTCTCTCCGACGAGGCATTAAACCGGCCGTCGCCATCTTAGTCGTCGTGCTCGTAGATTGCCTCAAGCAGTGTATATATAGCGTCGCTTTCTTTCTTTCTTTCTTTCTTTCTTTCTTTCTTTCTTTCTTTCTTTCTTTCTTTCTTTCTTTCTTTCTTTCTTTCTTTCTTTCTTTCTTTCTTTTTTGCTTCCTCTCGAACCTTTCCGAGATGTCTTTTTCCGGCGGAGCGTGACGACACGCCTCTTTGAGAGGATTTTGTGCTAATCTCTCCGACCGAGCTACGTTTGAACCGTCATTACGAGAATAGGCTGTTCCAGTTTTTCTTTATATTCCTATGACTATTTCATCGGAAAGGTCCAGCTGAGTCGCTCACTGAATTTCTCATGAACCGTCCCGCGATGACCGACCGACTGCACATCTATAATGCTGTCGATACGACTTTCATTATTTCTTTTGAAGGCGTTGCGACGCGAGAGCTTTTATTCGAGCATGCACTGTGCTCTGCTTCGTTGCGGATATTGGGTACTAATATATGCAAACCAATTAGTGCTAGCATGAGGAAACCGACACCCTTTCTTGCACGTCTGTTTGGTCTATGTGCCTATAACTACGTTTGCGTTTTTCGTGTGTTTGATAATGATATGATCCGATTAACTCTTGCAGAATCCTATATTAAGTGGATCGGCGTACACCCAACAGCAAAAGTTTGCGGGACGTTGGCTGCACTACAAATGCGAATTTTTCCTATGTTAGTGCGTGATGCTCATTTTCGATGGAGGCGAAAATGTTAGAGGCCCGTGTACCTATAGATTTAGGTACACGTTAAAGAACTACAGAGGCTCCAAAGTTCTGGAGCCCTCCGCTACGGCGTCCCTCATAGTCATATCTTGGTTTCGGGACGTTAAACTCCAACAGTTATTATTATTAGTGCGTAATACTTCTAATCTAGCTGTATAGGTTGCAATACCAACTACCGGCTGGAACATTTATGTGGAGGTTATATTCCTGGACAAAGCGAGAATATAGCTTTCTGGAATGTTTCGTGTCCCTCAAACGTTTGCTGTTAGGTGTACGTCTCCTAATCCGGCTTCTTTTACCTGACTTCCTCGCACACGCCAAAGAATAGTCATTAGACTTGATATCTTCAAACTTTGTATGATTCATATAATATTTATAACCTTTAATAAAAGCTACTTTACGATTCTTGATGAGCGTCGATGATAATATCGGGGAGCAGTAATTTACACATTTTCTCCTGAGGTTTACGAACAGGACTTGAATGTCACGCAGCACTTAGAAGTGTGTGATGCGAGCCAATAAATTCTCAACAACCTATGCCTCAGTTGGCTGGACGTGAACCTTGTTCAGTGGCCATCGTTCGCGTTTACCATGTAGTTTGAAGGCAGTTATGTGCAAACGCTTCAAATGATTTTATTTGATATATCAAATTTGCCTCAGTAATCTGCCGTGTTGCCAAATTACCGGTGTGCATTTCCTTACTCTTCATATAATCCCAATAGTAACTAACTATTTGAAACTGATAACCAATAACTTTGGGGCTTTGATGTTCGGTCAGTCAATGGCGCACTTTGTATAAACACGACTGACATCGATTCAAATGAAAAACACTGTCAAGATTATCGCTTTTCTTTTGTTATTGCGTTCGCTAGGTGCACTTGAGTGTTAGTTTCTGTACAATACTGAGTCTTTGTACAATAGGACAATACAGTGGTCGCCGTACGGAACTCGAACCAGTGAATTACTGCAAGTTGACTATGTTGTGACATCTAGTTCAGTGCAGCACGTTATGGCGTTAGCTATTGTTCGACTAATTCTCGAGTACAAAAAAGTCTGTCCTTTTTTTTTTCGATTAGCGGTGAACAGGGAGGAAGGCGACTGCATTGACGTAAATACGGGCGGGAAGACCTCTTGTCTTTTTGTGCATATCTGCGTCTTCGTATTCTAGCTGGCGATTTCTTTTATATAGCCCAAGACTTTTTCCTGGAAGTAAGGCTATCATTCTCGTTAGGTTCGTGCGTTACTGGACTCATCGCCAGTGGACTGCTTCCGTGGCGGCTATTTATTCGCCTTCCTTTTTTCCACGGCTTTTTTTTGTTCTTGGATTTTCTCTGACCTTGCGTTCATCCTTCGCGGTGATAGTTCTGAGACTTAAGAAACAGAAGATGCGGTATTGTGTATTTTAATTGTGCCGCCCGCGGCTTGACGTACTAATCCCTCTTGTGGCTGCCTGCGATAGCGTGGTAATAATAATAATAATAATAATAATAATAATAATAATAATAATAATAATAATAATAATAATAATAATAATAATACGGCAGCTAGCGCTAGTGGTACGAAGACTGTGGAAACAGCGAAGCTAGTGGCCTTTCCCTCCTCCTTCCCTTCACTTCCCTTTCCCACCCCGTTGCTATACTATACTATACTATACTATACTATACTATACATGGCTATGCTATGCTTTCTTTCTCTCTGTTTCTCTCTCTCTCTCTTTTCTCGTTCTCTCGCCTATAGCAACGCAATCGTATGGTTCCCATAAATGCTTGTTCTGCTACCGTGCTTGGATAGCCAAGTGGTTACGACGGTCGCCTTCGGACCGTGGGTACCCGGGTTCGAATCCTGCCTCGCCAAGAAATTTCGTTTTGTTTTATTTATTTATTTCCCTTCTCCTCACCACTTCTGTTCTCCTCTCCTCCTCTGTCTCTTCCTCCGACGCGTTGCTAGGCGACGCGTGGGGACGTCATAGCTCGGCGAGGTTTTTTTTTTGCGAACACCCCCTGACGGGGCAGCCTCCGGCGTGAACGGCTTCGCTGTTAATTATTTGGCAGAGTCAGTTGTCATCTACGGAATGCGAAGCATTGAGTTGCATCACGCGACACTGACGAAGCCCGCGCGTACCTGGCGAAATCGGAAACACGTCTTGGCCGCCCCCGTTTTGGTGCCATTATATTACGCGGTCAACAGCCGCGGTACAGCTTAGCAGGTAAGGTCTCGCGCTGCTAACCTCGATGGGCACGGGTTCGATTCCCGGTCCACGGCGGCCGCATTCCGATGGGAGCAAAATGTTATAACTTCCACGTGCTCATTTTTAGGTGCACCCTAAAAAAAACCACGGGTGGCCAAAGTTAATTCGGTTTCCGCCCTGTACAGCGAGTATCACGATCAAATCGTGGTTTGGCACGTGAAACCAAATAATTCGATTATGCCACGTCAAACCCACTTTTGCGTCGCATCACCCGCTGAATCGGCGAGCCGACTATCAACCTGCAGGTTGGGCCGATGCTGGTCATTGCGCGTAACAACGCTTTAATGGTCAGATCGACTAAACTGGTGTAATTGTACTCTTGGCTACGTGTATGTTTTTCACTGACGATATTCAGGCACCGTTTGTTCTTTTACTGCGTAGTTATGTGCACCAGAGTCAGCAACCAGCGGTCGTGTAAAGGTATAGTTCAGACGGGTATATATAAACCAACGTTGATATGAACCGCGGTCGCATGTGCGCCGCTCAGTGCACGTGGCTCTTTGCGCGCTGTCGACCCACGCACGCGGTGCAGTCGAGGCACCGGTATTTGTGGCGCGCGCCTCGGCTTCAGCATTATGACCTTGGGCGGTTTCGCGTTTCACTTGCGCTCCGACTAGACAAAAAATGCTTCATAATAATTTTTGGGGTGTTTACGTCCCAAATCCACGATATCATTATGAGGGACGCCGTAGTGGAGGTTTTCCGGAAATTTCGACCACCTGGGGTTCTTTAACGTGCACCTAAATCTAAGTACTCGCGTGCCTCAAGCATTTTCGCCTCCATCGAAAATGCGCCCGCCGCGGCCGGGATTCGATCCCGCGACCTTCGGGTCAGCAGTGGAGCACCACAACCACTAGACCACCGTGGCGGGTCGAAAAGAAATGCTTCAAATTTTCAATAATGATAACTCACCTTGCGTAAGCATTACGTCTTTTTCTTGTTTGAATACTTCCTCCTCATTGTTTGATCCTGAGCCAGTGCAAAGGATTGCAAAGAAGCCGACGGGTACAGGAGGGTTGAAAAAAAAAAAAAAAGCGAGGCAAGGCAATATTAGGCCGAGATTCTTCACCTGACTCGGTAATAAACTAATTTTAAATTTATTTCTTTACTTGGGCCCAGTGGCAACAATATTAGGATCCTCATTTTTTTCTGAAGGCTCGTCGGAACTGTCTTTGATTTACCAAAACTTGTGCGAACTTGTAAAAATTGTAAAGTATAGCGCTATTACGCTTTGACCTGTGTGTTCAATACAACGCTATCGGAAAATAGTGCGGGTGGGGGGGGGGGGGGGGGGGGGGAGAGGGTACGCGCCAAAACTATGCTTTGATATGAGACACGTCGTAGGGAGCGGGGACTCAATTTTGGCCGCGTGGGGTTCTTTAACGTGCACCTAAATCTAAACCCACGGGTTTTCTTAACATTTCGCCCCCACGGCATAGGTGTAGGCAGAAATTTCTTTCGGGGGGGGGGGGGGGGGGGGGGTCAAGTCCTTGGTCCTGCGCGGGGTGTGGGCAGATAAGTGTGGTCGAGTGTCGTTTTGTGCTCTCTGTCCCATGGTGGCAGAAAAAAAAATCGCGGCGGGGAGGGGGGGGGGGGGGAGTACAATGTCGTTTGCGTAGGCACATGCCTATACTCTACGTTATCGCACAATGAAATGAAACGTGATGGAATGTTCAATCAAATAGAAGAAAGAATGCAGCCTTGGGCTAGTCTTCTTTAATAGTTGTATTATGACGTCAAGAAGAGGCAGTCGTGCGTTGCTTCGTATTCGCCGGGCCATGTAACCCTAGCTTAACGGCTTTTTTGCTAACAATTACCTCATCAGTCTTGGACGATTGTCGTCCTTATCTGCGTATATGCGAAGGCCACGGTATAGTTGCACGATATATGATTTTTCAAGTGATTTGTAAGTCCCCCTTTCATACGCGCCCATCTTAGTCGTTGTTATGATTATCCTAACCTCATCAGCTGATCCAATTACCTCTGCCGTCTTTGGCGGCGTTTCCCTGTATGCTTGGCATTTTAGAGCGCAGCTCGTAGGCGGCCGTTCCTGCGTTGAGCGGCGTCGCTGTCGCCGTCGGTGGCGTAACCGATGGATATGAAAAAATAATAAATGAGAAAAAAAAAATACCCAGGATCGAATGAGATTTGAACCCGGGCTCTCTGCGTGGGAGTCGAGTATTCTACCACAGAGCTACGCTGTTTGTTTTTTTTCTTTCATGGTATTTATTATAATGCGTATTTGAAATTATCACAAACGCTATGACGTAGTGATGCATTCACTTAGCGACAATAATCGCACAAGCACTGCACAAGCATTCAAAGGCTTACATGCATATATACTGTGCAATTAAGTCCAGAGAAACAGGCAAAGTTCTTCAAAGCTTGTCACACGTGGAGGCTGGTAAGGATGAACACCTCATCAAGATGGGGTGCCAGTCTGGTCTGATGTCAACTTCTTCGTAAATGTTCTTTAGATGGAGAGCCATACGCATGAAATGCATACTTGAAGCAGTGGTTAGTTCTGCATTACGGTTTTGCATGCGCGTTTTCCACAGACTGTGCAGTCCCATGAGGAAAAACATGTCAAAGGGCACTTCATCAAGAGACGTTGGGAGAAGGTAACGTATAGTATGTGAGTTAATGTTAAAATATTTTTGAACAGTTCGTTGAAGGATGTCCCAACACAGAATGGCATCTTTGCAGCTAATAAAACAGTGTTCTACTGTCTCTGGTACATCGCAGAGACGACAGTTAACTGAAGAAACAAGAATACCTTTCCTCTGCAACCATGATTTCACCGGCAGTGTATTAGTATGGAGTTGGTAAAAGAAGGTTTTTTGTATCAGGAGAAAGATACATTTTCCGAACTCCTTTTAGGACATCATGTCCTGGAAGGTCAGAATATAATGAGCGGTAAAGTGGAGGTGGAAAAAGCATGGATAACAAATCCTTGTAGAGTCTCTTGCGTGATACTGTGTATAGATATTCTATGGAAAACCAGACCTTGAGAAACCGAACAGCGATGAAAACTTCCTGCATAAATCCCCACAAACACGGGCGTACAGAGAAATCCGAGGAAACAATCAAGTCAGGTAAAGCATTACAAATGCAGAGCCACGCTGGTACTTGAAACTCATTTGCAAAAAAGACCCTGTACAGGCGTCATGTCGGGCAAGGACTCGCGTTAACCTATGTAATATAGCGTGGCAGAAGAGTAAAATAACAACCAGTCATCACACGATGCTAATTCCGCAACGAGTGTGTGGTTTAATGCTTCCCACCCACTGCAGCGTGTTCAGTTATATTATTCTTCATCGTCATCAGCCGCATGCAGCATCAACACAGTGCACATAATGTATACCTTGCAGATGTGTAGCGGGTACTTCGCTTATCCGCAGAAAGGCGAATAATGGCGTAGTGGGTGCTGTCCTATACTTCACAAAAATTATGATTCATGGCGTATAATCGATACCTCGCGGAAAAGCCAAAACTTCAAACACAGTTGGTCTTGCCCCAACACGAAGCTGCGCTCAGGGATCGCGTTAGGCAGCATCGTAATCGTCGATGAATTTTTTTCTGTTTGTATATAGTGGAACAGCTGCTTTTGTTTTCAGCGCATTAAATGACCCGCTAGCTAGCAACCCCCGCGTATTCAGTCTTTTGACATCGAATAGAACGTCATTTATACACATTTGCACACGCCGACTTCCTCTCATTAAAAACCATCAGCTTCCTTATAAATCGACTGCACGTATTGTATCAGGGCGTATTGGAACGTGCACAGGTAACCATATATACCGACAGAACGCCGATGGTCGTACACATATTTTATTTCCTGTTAATAAAACGCCTTGCGTTTTATTATGAGATCAAACAACTATCGTTGGATCTCACGTTAAGCCGTTTTGTAGGCGGTATCGCAGCTCGAAATTAAGTGTCGTAATGTGGCTTCCTTATTTGTCTGCGTCATTCATTCATTCATTCATTCATTCATTCATTAATGTTTTCCTCCATTGACTTAGCGCGATATGCATGCAATGAATAACTAGAAACAGTACAATGATGCAATGTTCGCTCGTGCTGAGAGCGAGAAAGAGGCATGGAAGTGCGTGCATTGTTATGTCTAGTGAGGCTACGACCGCGTCCGTTTTAGACAACCGTATCTTACTATTTCCACGATTATGTAAGTGCCGTTTCCTAAACATTAAAATTGCCTCCTATCACGTTAACATACACTTGGGACACGCGTAGATGAGGATAGCGATATAATGTGACGGTGGCGGTAATTGGCCCTCAGCCGGCTGAGAAATGCAATACGTGTTTGCGCAACCATGATGTACTGCGTGCGCGAGTTGGGCATGTCCACGATAAATTGCTCGTTATGGACGCGGACGTATTCTGATTGGTGCATGCGCCGCCTCGATACATTTTGTTTGTGCTCGTCGCTTCTTGACTCGTTGGTGACGTAGTTGTTAATTAATGCAAAACGGCTTTATTATCTTCTCTGTATACATATTTTTTAATTTATTGGGGTCGGGTCTTATTTAAGGCCTTTTGTTGTGCCCCGTATTCGGGTTAGTTTTGAGAGAGGGCTCCACCTTTTACCCGTATCAATCTGGTCATATCGCTAGTGAGTATCGGTGGTGATGTAGTATCGGCTTCCATATATGCGTCTGCTACCCTCAAAATACAGTTTCACCGCGCGCTTACGCGCTGTCGACGTCACCCGCGTGCACGTGTATGTGCTAGCGTGCATTGCTTCGACGAACAGGTCTCGCTCAGATGCGGCAACGGTCTCTGACCATGCACATGCCGTTCGTAGTCTCGTCGAGGCGCACCCGTATACAAAGAAGAACCGCTCGCGGAAAACGATTTCCGGCGCTGCTTACTCAACGGCGGTGAATGCGACGAGACGCGGTCGTATTCTGTCGGCATACCTCGTGGTGCTCCCGGTTGCTTCGAAGGAAGAGGACCCTGCTTGCTTTTTTTTTTATTTTATCCCCTATCTTTTAATCTTTGTGGGAAAAAAAGATATCGTTGGAATATTTATCAACGATCTACATCTCTGCTATATAAGTAATTTTGTTCCGTGTTCTATTCTACGACTTCATTGGTCCATTTTGGATTCGGGCCAGTGACGTTAGGATAGCACGGGCCCTCACTTGTTCCCTGGTTTTCGAAATACGTACCATTGACGCTGGCTACATTGCAGTGATATTGCAGTGGCCTTGCAGTATGGAGTAGTAGTCGTTAGAAGATCCAAACTCTTACTCTTTCGGTTCGTTATTGTAGTCTGCTTATGCTAGCGGTTTTACTTCGGTATTTCATGGTACAGAAATACATCATTGCATTGGGTGTATTGCGATTGCATCGGGTCTGTTTTATCATTCTTATTTCTTTTTTTTTTCAATCTCACGGGCTTCTCAAATGGTGTTGATAGTGGCATTCTATAGCTGGTAAACAGAGTAACAAAGAGGCCTAGAACGTTAACAACAACAACGACGACGACAAACAAACAAACAAACAAACAAGCAAACAAACAAACAAGAACCCGCCCCAGAGCATGAAACGGAATGTCTTGCCCGCTAATATGCCACATAAAAGTTAGATATCGGGTGAATGCGATAACCTAATTTAAAAGGCTTGAAATCAGTTCGCCTTGCAGCCTCTGAAAGCGCCTTACCGTCGGAGCGCTGGCCGAATCAAGCAATGTGGTAGCTTACGCACCAGCACGAGTGCGCAGTGGTCGCAAGAAGACCGCGTGTCGTCACGCGACACTCGTTCACCAAGCGGACGAAAGCGACATTTCAACGCATGACCTCCTGCCCTACCTTTATGCACCACGGAAAAAAAAAAAATAAATAAAGACGGGTCCCGAGCGAAAGGACGTACCTTTCATACTACGTGCGTTGATTTATTCGGCAACTGTAGAGGCGTGCCAGCCGATGTAGAAAAAGGCGGCGTAAAGAGCGTGACGCGTTCGCGGCTCGCGAGCTACCTCGTTGGCGAGTATATATGAATGGAAGGAAGGGGACGATGGTTTGCGGTCGGGGGGGTTACCCCCCACCCACTCCTCCGCGTGCCGAAACAAAGCATCCGGCGGCGGCGGCGGCAGCAGCAATTCGTTGAGTTCGGTCACACATGGCTGCTTCGCGGCGAAGCGAAGAGCTTTCGGTAGTGAGATGAATGAAATGCGACGGCGGCGGTTGCCGGGAAACCCGATTCGGCCGTGGCGGGATGTGGCGAGAGCCTGGCGGATGCGGTGGTCGGCTCGTCCCCGAAAGAACCCAGCCCCGACGGGATACGGCGTAGTCTGCTAAGACGGACAGTGCTGGTTCTGTAGTTTAGAATCGCGCGTGACTTTGTGTCGGTTGTCTTGTTTAGTCTACGTGTTTCCGCGCTTGTAAGTTTAGGAAAAACTGTTTTTTGCGTGAGCAGCAGGGAAGCGGCTGGACATTGATGGCTGAATGTTTCGATCTGATCCGAGTCGATCTGAATGGCTGGTACGATCGAGCGTGGTCTCGAGTTTTGTCTTCTCGCTGAGTTGCAAGGTGGCAATAGCGGTGCAATGGATACATACTGTGGGACAGCTTTTCAGTATGCGTCAGCATTTTTTGGAGCCTTTCTTTGGGACGTTCTATAAAGAAATGAAAGATGCCCCACACAACTGAAAATAATAAAAAAATTCGGCAGATCCCACGCACTGTGGGAATCGATGTAATGCGAAGCAGCCAGCAAAGAGCTGCATACATCGCCTTGTTTTCTTTGAGCCAAATGAAATCATTCATGCCATGGCATCTAGTCCACCATGTATCGCATGTTTGCCATGCACGCATGCATGCACAATCTAGTATACACCACGCCAATGAAACACATATTCTGGTATATACAATGCATGACCTGTCGTTTATGTTCATCACGCACTCGTGTCATGCCATACCAATTTTGGTATATATCCAGTTAACAAAACGGCCGGAAGCGCACCATGACAGTCGCATGTAAAGCATAACGTACATGACATGCATAACATGATTCGCATATTAAGACCTCTCATTTATGTTCTTCATACAGTCACATCGCGCAATATCAATTTAGGTGTATATCAAAGGAACGAAATGGCCGCGAGTGCATATGAGTAGAGCATGTAAATCATGCCATACATGACATGAATATTATGGTTTTTCATGTTACCACCTGCAACTAATGTTCATCATACAGTCTCATCGCGCAATACCAGTTTTGGGTGCATATCAAGCTATCGAAACGGCCGAGAATGCACCATGACCGTGGCATGGAAGTCATGACATACAAGGCATGCATGTCATAGTTTTCATGTTATCACCTGTTATTCACGTTCTTCATACAGTCACATCGCGCAATACCAATTTTGGTGCATATCAATCCAGCGAGACGGCCACGAGTGCGCCATGAGCATGGCATGTAAATCATGTCGTACATTTCATGAATGTCATGATTATCATGTTTCCACCTTTCATTTACGTTCGTCATGCAGTGGCGTCGCGCAATACCAATTTTGGTGTATGTCAAGCAAGCGAAACGGCACGAGTGCGTCATGAGCATGACATGTAAATCATGTCGTGCATGTCATGCATGTCATGATTTTCATGTTACCACGTCTCATATTTACCTTCGTCATACAGTCGCTTCGCGCAATACCAATTTTGGTGTACATCGAGCTAGCGAAGCGGCCGCGAATGCATCATGAGCGTGGCAATTAAGTCATGACATACATGACATGCATGTCATGGTTTTCATCTTACCAACTGTCATTCATGTTCTTCATACAGTCACACTGCGCAATACCAATTTTGGTGTATATCAATCTACTGAAACTGCCGCTAGCGCATCATGAGCGTGGCATGTAAATCAGGTCGTACATGACTTGCATGTCATGATTTTCATGCTACCACGTCTCACTTACGTTCTTCATACTGTCGTGTCGCGTAACACCAATTTTGGTGTATATCACGCAAGCGAAACGGTCGCAAATGCACCATGAGCGTGGCATGTAAATCATGACATACATGTCATGGATGTCATGGTTTTCATGCTACCACCTGCTATTCATGTTCTTCATAAAGTCACATCGCACAATACCAATTTTGGTGTATATCAATCTAGCGAAACGGCCGCGAGTGCGCCATGAGCGTGGCATGTAAATCATGTCATACATGACATGCATATCATGATTTTCATGTTACCACGTGTCAGTTATGTTCGTCATAGAGAAATGTCTCGTCATACCAGTTTTCGTATGTATCCCTTCATTTAAACGGCCGCGAGCGCCCCGAGACCATGTCATATAAATCATGCTGCACATGACATGCGCGTCATGATTTGCATGTTAGGACCTGTCATTATGTTCGTCATGAACTCTTGTCATGCCGTACCAATTTTGGTATATATGAAATTAACGGAACGGCCGCAAGAGCCCAAAGGCCGTGGAATGTAAATCATGCTGTTCATGACATGCGTGTCGTGATTTTCATATGACCTGTCATTTATGTTCGTGATAAGGCCATGTTATGACACCAATTTTGGTACACATCCCAATAACGGAACGGCCAGGGAGCCCAAAGGCCGTGGAATGTAAATCATGCTGTTCATGACATGCGTGTCATGATTTTCATGATATGGCCTGTCATTTATGTTCGTAATAAAGCCATGTTATGACACACCAATTTTGGTATACATCCGATTAACGAAACGGACAGGAGAGCACAAAGTCGTAGGCGGCTAGATAGATAGATAGATAGATAGATAGATAGATAGATAGATAGATAGATAGATAGATAGATAGATAGATAGATAGATAGATAGATAGATAGATAGATAGATAGATAGATAGATAGATAGATAGATGGATAGATGGATGGATGGATGGATGGATGGATGGACGGACGGACGGACGGACGGACGGACGGACGGACGGACGGACGGACGGACGGACGGACGGACGGACGGACGGACGGACGGACGGACGGACGGACGGACGGACGGACGGACGGACGGACGGACGGACGGACGGACGGACGGACGGACGGACGGACGGACGGACGGACGGACGGACGGACGGACGGACGGACGGACGGACGGACGGACGGACGGACGGACGACGGACGGACGGACGGACGGACGGACGGACGGAAACGGACGGACGGACGGACGGACGGAACGGAACGGACGGGACGGACGGACGGACGGACGGACGGACGGATAGATAGATACGCTCAAAGTCGCAGAAGTTCGCTAAGAAATGCTTCGCATTTAAAAGAAAGACAGTCTTTCATTACTAATAGGCAACATATTTGCGGACGCTGAAGGAATGTTATCCCGCCGGACAAACAGAGGATAGCTTACTCCGACCATGAATACGAAGCTATAGATCCATGCGACTGTTCTGAAGTTCATCTCGCAACTCGTGAGGCGGCTCGCAAACTGGTACAATTAGGTGCAACATCGCCCTCGAGATATATCTAGTCCGGTGTGTTGCTTCACCGCGGAGATCTCGGAGGCCTACGATTTTGCGCCCAGCGCATCGCGTGGAGCTCGTCGACGTCTCGATGTCCATCCGTTGACCATCGAGGCTTGTCGGTTATGACACTGAGGGAATTTAATATTAAGTGGATCGCGAGCAAGGCAAACCACGATAAAATAAACTTTTGAAAGGTCTGTTCGATGTTAAAAAAGATGGATAGTAAGGACGCTTGTTTGACAGCTAGTTTCACACCTTGTATGGATCCACCGTCACCATGGTCTGGGATCGGAGAGGTTACTAAATATGTGTTGTCGAAAAGAATATTTCGGGTTCGTCTAGTGTGCTTGGATAAGCGGCTGTTGGAAATCTTAATAGTCCTTCCATCTAGATTTGATAACTTGACAGGTTGTCAGTATGGCGTCCAAGTATATATTCAGAACACTCCCGCGCTTGACAATGTGAAGAGCGGGTGGTTCGATTCCTCCGCGGCGGAATTTTTTTGCGCCGTTATTATTATTATTATTATTATTATTATTATTATTATTATTATTATTATTATTATTATTATTATTATTATTATTATTGCACATCAGGGACGCGTTGCCAGGAATTTTTTTCGGGGTGGGGTTTCAACTAACTTTTATGTATGTTCGTGCGTGCGTTTGTATTTGTGCGTGAGATATACACATACAAATTTGAAAAGTGTCGGGAGGGGGTGGTGTTAACCCCTCCCTCCAGTCTACGCCAATGACGCACATATGTAAGTACATGGGCGCATGAGTGCCTGCGTACATGTGCGTCAGGTTTCCGAGTTGTTGCCCTGACGACGACAGGTCTTCCTTTTTGTCGAAACAATGGCGCTATATATGATGAGAAATTGTTGAACGGGAACTATCAAGGCAGCGTCAACGTTCCGGCAGTGTAACCCGTCTTCGTCATCGAAGCAACTGGCGAAGACAATTAAGCGCCGCTGGTGAAACCTCGGTCGGCAACAGCCAGCGACGTTCCTTGCGACTTCAGTTCTCGCTTGCGCCTTTGCCCGAACGTCAGTCTTGTTTGGAATCCTATTGTATGTGGTTGGTGACGCTTATAACCTTACCTCGCTCGTGCACTCGATCGAGGCTGTCTGCTGCAGATTAAATGTCATTATACTATACCACAGCAGTGTTAGATGCTGAGGCCGGCTCGACATTTCATCGTGCGTATTCGAAGACGGTGCTCTTTGTCGTGTTCGACCAAGGCGTTTTCAAGGAGGCCAGAATTGAATGCGAATTCGCGTTAACATGGGCGATGCTAGAGGGGGCCATGGGGGGGGGGGGGGGGGGGCGGGGGGCGGCAGCCCCCCGGGATATTTAGCCTGCCCCTCAAAATGCACCCCCCCCCCTCCCAGGCAGACATTGTCAAAGCACAACGCATAGGTTCCCCGCCACCCTGCCCTTTCGAAGGGACTCATCTGGCGTGGGTACCCCCCCCCCCCCGCCTTAAAAAAAAAAAAAGATCCCGACGCCGGCCCTGCGCAGTAAGCTGCAGGCTGCGTCGACTCGGTATCATTGACTTATGTAGTTTGTGAGCCCTGTTATTAATGCTCCTTTGTTTGGGTTACTCAATGCGAATGGGTCTTCTTGCTGTGGCGTTGTTGTAAGGTTAATTGCATTATCGATAAGACTCTTATTGTTCTCACCGTTCCTTGGGCATCTAAGCAATGTTTCAGCAGTGCTCCGGAGGCACAAACAACGCAGTTATTCGTGTAACTATAGAATACATTCGTCAGTTTCGCACGAAGGGCGAAGCATCGAGTGCGGTATTAAGATTAATTCCGGTTCCCCTCTAGAGGCGCGGTTATGGTATGACCTTCCGGTTCGGTGTTCCTAGTTTCTTTGTATTTTATTGTCATGTTAAATGTTGCTTTAAATGCTGCTTTAGATGCCTTATAATGTGGTGTTGGGAAGATAAAAGTTTGCATATAAATATGTTCTCATATCACTGCGCACCTAGTAAGTCATCGTTTTGGAAGTTTCACGCGCATGCCATTTTCAAGGGCGTAGTCAGGATTTTAATTCCCTGAAAACACACACACACACACACACACACACACACACACACACACACACACACACACACACACACACACACACACACACACACACACACACACACACACACCACACATATATATATATATATATATATATATATATATATATATATATATATATATATATATATATATTTAATTAATTTATTTATGGGGGAGGGGGAAGGAGGAGGGTGCTAGGCCAATGAACACTTCCGTTGCTATGACAACGCGGAGTGTATATTTTGGCTAATATTTTTCGCTGTTACTAACATATAATTATGCGGGCTCAGAGACAGCAAGTAAAAAAAAAAACCTTAATTTACCACTTTGCCGTAATGCATGTAAGACAACGCTACTCTTTCAGCTTTCTCATGCAGAATGTCTCAATATTACTGTTAGTTCGAGCGTAGGCGCCGAGAATTATTGTTCTATTCAAGGCATGCTTACTTTCTTCAGTAAGATTAGAAATTGTAATTATGTTGTCATGTACACACACTGTTATGTTACTGATGATTGTGTCAACTTTGTTGTTGTTTTTTAAGTACTGTTTGACGCCTTCTTTATCTGCTGGCGGCCCCGCCACGGTGGTCTAGTGGTTATGGCGCTCGACTGCTGACCCGAAGGTCGCGGGATCGAATCCCGGCCGCGGCGGCTGCATTTTCGATGGAGGCGAAAATGTCTGAGGCCCGTGTACTTAGATTTAGGTGCACGTTAAAGAACCCCAGGTGGTCGAAATTTCCGGAGCTCTCCACTACGGCGTCTCTCATAATCATATCGTGGTTTTGGGACGTTAAACCCCAGATATTATTATTATATATTTATCTGCTGGCGTGACCTCTGTTCAGTTCTGTTTCTCTGAGCCAGTGTATGCATAAATTGTACAAGTTTTCGTAAGGACGTACAGTTCTGACGTCTTGGCAAGTACTCACTGATTGAAACGCGAAGACTTGGGCTAATGTGCATACTTTCGTTTCTAGCGTCTACGGTTCGCGCCATATCGGCGTAATTTTGACTCGAACACTTACATCAGAGCCAAGATTACCTTTGGCTGCGAGATTTGCAGCGACATGACGCGGTTGTCACAATCAATTGCTCATAGAAGTCGTTACACTAAAAAAAAAACAAAAACAAAAAAAACGAAAAGAAAACAATGCGCTCCTCTGTCTCTTTCGTTCCTTCTTTGTGTCCCGTCTGCTGCGTAGTTTGCTAGAAGATGAAACCTTACCAACTCGCCCACCTTTCAACGCTAGAAAACCATGTGTCGAGTTTCAATTTGTGAGTACTGACCTATGAATGAACTGAATGCAGGTTCATTAAACCCATCTACTTAATGAACATGCACTCGTTTTTTTTATTAGCCCTACAATCATTGTGTTCATCGCCGCAGTTTCGAGCTTTAGTCAAGACCTTCTTAGACTGCTGATTCAGTGTTATTTCGGGACATACCGTAATAGCCATTCTTTTGAAGAGCGCTATCTTTTCTTTTTTATAACAGATCGTTTTCGATTAAAACGAAAATCTTTTTCATGTAGTTAACGACGAAACCGCAGCGTCGGTGTCGCGTCGCCGATTTCAGGATTTCTTATACCCCTTTCACCCGGCACATCTAATGTCGTTCGCAGTAAATTATATTCAAGCTGAATGTCACTGCGACATGGTCTGCACGGTGGTACAAAATGCCATTCGCCATTGGTGTCGATGTTTGTCGCCAATCGAGTGCGCTTTCTGCTTCTTATTATTCTTCTTCTCTGGCGAAACTGCAGAGTCTACTTCCTTGGCTGGCGAATCGATGCAGAGTCTACTACCTTGCTACCGCCGCACCACTTTGCCGAAACAACATGAAGGTAGAGGCCCGTGTACTTAGATTTAGGTGCACGTTAATGAACACCAGATGGTCGAAATTTCCGGAGCCCTCCACTACGGCGTCTCTCATAATCATATCGTGGTTTTGGGACGGTAAACCCCAGATATTATTATGAAACAACATGGAGGGATCGAAAAAGAAGAAAGAACAGACGAGCGTTTGTAAACGTGTACCCGACAGGAAACTGTTGGCGTGAAGTCGTAGTCCGGGAAGAAGAATATAGTTGCACAAGTTGCCTCAACTGTCGCGCTGTACGTCAAATAGTTATTGAAAATTTTAAACAGCCATTGATAAGAACCTTAAGAATGATTACATTTTGCTTTAAGTTATCGTTTTTGTATTTTCTTTTTTTTCTCCAAGCGCCTGTCGTCAAGATTACGCATGTCGCGCTTGCATGAGTTTGGGAAACGCATTCAGTGGGCGAATGCAGTTGGCTGTGAATGTCACTCGCTATGCCCGCGTAGCAGCAACAAAACTGGGATTAATTCCTGATCACATTCGCTGCGAATGACATTACGTGTGCCTTGTAACAGTGGTAATTATTTAATTGCAAGTAGCGCCGCTCTTTCCGACGAATATTTCAGAACTCTGTAGTGAGTGCAGCCCCTGCAGGTATTCTTTATTTAGAATGCAACGCGCAGTCGTGAACAATTGAAAGGGGAACAAGAAATTTCAAAGTTAATTTCCGAACGCCGTAACTCCAGAGAACTATCTCGCACCAATAATTACGCGGTCGCAAATGATTGTTTATAGCACCCACACTAAGCGTGCAAGGTGAAATCACGCGAACATTAAGCTTATACCGTCGAAGTCACAAACCAAACAGCGTGTTTTAGTTTCAGTTGCCCATGACTCTGCAGCAATTTGCTTGATCGATTAAGTGCTCACCCGAGTCTATAGACTGGCAGTATGCAGTTTATCACTTCACTTGAAGCCGAGAGAAAGCGAGGCTAGAGAAAGCGAGGAAGGTGAGAAGGCACGTTAACCTTATTGACCATGCCTACTCTTGCTGCATGCGGTGGTGTGTTCGATTCCAATGGGGGAGGTAGTGGGTTCGATTCCCAGTGCAATCGGGCACCCACCGTTTTTGTTTTGTTTTTGTTTTTTTTTCTAATTGGGGGAGAACGGGGCCTCGGCCTGGCGCCCGGTGCTGTGGGTACTCAGTTCTCGAGGATGTGGTTTCTGCTCTCTTCTTTCACTCCCCTTTTTACCCGCTACGGTGGTCTAGTGGTTATGGTGATCGACTGCTGGCCCCGAAGGTCGCCGGATCGAATCCCGGCCGCTTTAGCCGCATTTCGATGGAGGCGAAATGGTAAAGGCCCATGTACTTAGACTTTAGTGCACGTTAAAGAACAGCTAGTACTCAAAATTGCCGGAGCCCTCCACTACGATGTCCCTCGTAATCCGATCGTGGTTCTGGGACGTCAAACCCCAACAGTTATTGTTACCACTCCCCTTTTTCCACCCCCAACGACACTGAGCTGTGCTCGCTCCCTCACTGGTCGCAGAAATAAGGGTCATTTTTCTCCAAAATTGCTAGTTGGTTCAGTATCTTTCTGTTAGTTTTGATATCGTACTTCCGTGCGCATGATATGGTACTATTTATGTGCTCTTTTTAATGTCGAAATTATTTTGTTGTGGCTGCGCTTGCGCATAAACTTTCGTGGTTGGATATTCTTTCGTAGTAAAATCGCTTCCAAGTGAGCCTCTTTCCTGTCTTGTGTGCTTCCTTCTGAAACGCTTATCCGCAAGGTCCTTCTTCTCTTCTCGCAGCGTACGCGTCCACGTCGTGTTGTGGACAGTTCAATTTTCGTCCCGTTATAAAAATCAATAAACAACCATGAGAGAAAGAGATAAACGAATCTGAGCGCCACTGTAAGTATATTTTTTTTAAAGCTTTCTCTATTTTGTTGGTTGTTTCGTTTGCTGAACACCGCGCACCTGCGCTGAAGTTCACTATTGAACGAAACGATGATTACGCTGCAGCTGGGATCGACGTTCTCTCCTTCTCGCGTGAGCGTTGCCCTGCGGCGGAGCACGTTCACCGTAAAGAGGAACGTACGATGGGACATGGACGGCAGCGCGTATCCGTGACGCGGAAGCGTGTGACAGTCGTCTCAGCTGACCGCTCCCGCGCGCTTTTAGACGTGTGTATTTATCGCTGCTGGGTGCGTGTGTCACCTGGCGGATTGGAAGCTGCTGCCCCCTTCAATCTATGAGGAAGGGCGGTTGGGCTCGCTCGCACGCGAGTGATTTCAGTTTGACGTTGCGTGCTTTCTCTCTTGGCATCTAAAAATGAAGAAAAACAAATAATTGCCGGTTGTAACGCCTATATCTTCATTAGTTCGTGAAGCGCGCGATGTGTGCGGGTCATGATGTCATTTCGCGGCCTTTCATTCATTTCTATATTTATTTTCCTTTTTTATATTTATTTGTATATGTGTACCTGTATACGCCTCAGTGAAGGGGATTTCTCGAGTTGATTTATGTGTACACTCACACACGGGTGACCTCTGTTTGACAGTTCATCCTCTCCAGCTGTGAAAGTGGAAAAGTACGTGTTGCCTTTTTACGAAGTGCGACGGTTCCGGAACTGTTATGTGCTAGTTAGTGGTAGTTTCCTCCAACACCTCTTTTGTTTTGTTTTTTTTTGTTCTTTAACGCAACTAAACCGTAACGTCGTACTTTTAATGAAGAGTTTACTTTTGTCTACCTTTATTAAATCAGATTGAGGATACACGGTCGACTATACTTTGTGTGTACACTTTCTGTGTATAACGTGAACGCATTCTGTTATACGAGCGAAATGATTCTTATAAAAGACCTTGTTTTCTTACTATACGTATATATGTTTCTAACCTTACTGCGTTTTTCATTAATTTTCTGGGATCACATTCTATGCCTTTGTTAACTCCAGCTAAAACTCTATAATCAGAAGCCTCTGTTTATGTTTTTCTATCGTTTGCTGCAGCCACTCTCCTCTTTAATGGCCTTTGGCTCTGAGAAGATAAGAATAAGTAAATTTTCTTACATCTCATTAGCGTGTCGGTTCGCGAACTATTGCGCACCGGCGACAGTGTTTGGAACGATCGATGTTCGTTCATATACCACTCCTTCATAATGTCGCACTGAAGTGGAAGCTGCGCCGGCTGGTGTCAGCCGAATGCGAACGCGATCGGGCGATACGCGACGGCGTTTGTACTTCCGCATGCATCGGCGCACCATCTGTTCAATCTCGTGTACGGTGTCTTGCGCTAGAGGGCATCGTAGTAACTTCCGATGCCCCCGATTGGATAAAGGATTGTTTTTTTATTTGCTATTTGTTTCTCCTTTGACTAGCGTGACAACGAGTTATCCCTTAACTTCATTATATTCGGCGCGATGGCTGCTGAGAAATGAACACGATTGAAGAGGGGAAATATCATCGTATAATAAGGCCTTAGCGCCTGATGCCTGGTTGTTAAATAGAAAATCTTTATCCGAGCTCAGAAGAGGAGGGGGGTTCAGTATAGGGCGAGGCTTATGCGTCCGCATACGTACCATCATTGGCAGAAATTGCAGCCATCTTTGTCAGGGAAAATTAGGCGCCTGGGAGACGCTGTTTGTGGGAAAAAATACGGCCGATCCTACGCATTGTGGGGATCAATTTCATGCGAAGCAGCCAGGCAGTAGCCGCCTATGCCGGATTTTTTTTTTTTTTTTTTTGCTTTGAGCCAAGCTTTACGAGGTGGCTAGACCTGGTTCGACGTGTTCGTGTAAACTGAGTAGTTATGCGCATATCATGTGCTTGCAAAGGCATGCCGAGGACACAGACGTCTAAAGGGCAGCTCATGGTCCGACGTCACGTCAAAACTCACGTTAGAGGAGATAAGTCAGTTTCATCGCCACGAAGTGCACACTAGAGGACGATGATGTGCACACCATCAGTGGTGGGAAACCTGCGCCAATTGCGCCAATCTACGCCAACTGGCAATTGCTGCTCCACACTGCTCCAAAAGGGTCTTTTTTGCCTAATTTGCGCCATTGCTGCGCCACAACGTGGTGTTAGGAACCGAAACTAATGTTTCGTGGACAGCGCGCTTCGTGAGTGGATGTACGTCGTGGTCGCCATCTTTAGCTGCTGCATTTGTTAATGGTGCCGCTAGCGTTCCAGTCGTCGTGACAGCCGACGCAATCCAATTCAATATGAGTGGCAACGGTACAGCAGCACTAGCACCCTAGCTACCCTAGCAGCACTGCAACCGCGCCGCAACCTTCGCTTTCTGCAAGCGATGCGCACTCCTCGATGCTGATGCTCTAGCTGTCCTGGCAGCGGACGGAAGTGCGTTTGTGTTGTCACCTAATAAAAGCGTGCAGTATGGTTACGACAGAGCTACGCTTGCTGTTCCGTACGCGTACGTTTATCGTAATGGCGTGAGTGTAGCGTGGTTTCTGTGTGCACGATCCGCAACGATCAACTCCTCAACAGCGAGCTGCTTTCGTTTCTACAAAGCGGTGCGCGCGTTAACGCGGTCCGGCACAACGAGCAGCAACGATCAGCGGCTAAATGCGTGCAATAAGCTTAAAGCAGCGCGACGCGACAGGGTTGTCAGCGATACGTCATACTGGCGCGGTCGTCGGTGGCCGCCACCTCACATTCGTTCTTTCCCTATGCTTGCATCGCTGCAATCGCGCGGAAGTAGAAATCATTTATCGACCGATTTCCGCACTTTCGAAAAGAGACACTGTGGCGTCAGCAAGTTCAGCGGTGCAGTAAACTTTTATTGCGTAAAACGTTATCGCGGCACGCAGTACACACACACACACACACACACACACACACACACACACACACACACATATATGACTAGCGCTTTCGCGCGCCGCGATTGTGCTGCTCTCAGCCGTGGTTTGAGCGAACGAAATCAGCCGCGGCCGCGACTCGTTGGCTTTCACAGCTAGTTGCAGCGGTAGGCCGATAAATTGGCAGTAGTTTCTTGGCCTGTGTCAGCCAGTTGGCGCGCGTGACGGTGCAAGTTTTAGCGAGCGCGGGCCAAGCAACAACCGCCAACTTATCGGCCTACCGCTGCAATGGCGCCGGCGAGTCGCTGCCGCAGCTGATTTCGTTCGGTCAAACCACGGCTATGGTGGCTACCATGGCTGAGAGCAGCACGATCACGGCGCGCGAGTGCGCTAGTCACGCGGATCTTTTTTTTTTTTTATTTCGCGGGCTTTTCTTGCAGCTTGGCTAAATTTCTAGGCTAAATTGGCTAATTCTAGGCAGCTTGGCTAATTTCTAGGCAAAGTTTTCTTCCTCTGTGTATTTCATGAAAAGTCCGTGCTTGCTCCAAACACAGGGGTAGCCGCTCCAAAAGCAGATTTTGCCTGCTCCAGTGGCTGCTCCAAAATGCTGGAAGGCATTCCCACCACTGCACCATGCTTAGCGGTCGCAGGCCTATTCGCGCTACGTTTGACTACAGCTTGAGGAAATATGTGATGTTTGTTACATTCATACAAAACAGGATATCCGACACTAACACCCCAATTGGCGCTGTCCTGACGTGACGCTTTTATAGGGACTTTTTTTCGAAATAGTTCAAAGCACTGGCGTCGCTTTGTGGTCGAATACTTGACTGCCATGCAGAATGCCTGGGTTCGATTCTGGATTCCGGCGTGCCGTCTCATCTCTTTCTGTGTACCGTCGTTACATATGTGAGCCGCATGTGCGGAGTTGTGTGTATGGGGACGCTCGCATGGGTGTAATGCTGAGGCGTTCGCCCAAGGGCGAAGAGACTCGATCTATAAAGAAACGGGCGTCGTATTGTTCGTTAGAGATATGAACACCACTTTTGTCTGTTAGGTCGTGTTTTCTCGTGTGTCGTCTTTGAGGACGTGCGCGTGCGAGATACACGTCTGCTGTCGGTATATATCCCTTGTTTTGTATCCTCGTCTCCGTGCTCCTCGTTAATTAGCGCCGTAACCTTGGACCCCGCTGCTTAGTTGGTTCGTCGTTCGTGTGAGCCAACTTGCTGGCGCTTGCCGCACAGTGTTACTGCGTATTGAATTTTGTTACTGGAGGTTTTTAGCTTGTCCGGTATTTCGGTATCCGCAGATGGGTTTACGGAATAGCGGGTTACCGGACAAAGGTATCGGCATCTTGTGACGCTTCGTGCAATTGCAATTATAGACACGTTTTTTTGGTTTCGCCTAGTGTCCTCGGGAGAAAAAAAAAGTATTAGGAGGTAACTCATTAGGTATTAAGCCGCTGCCGAGAATTTACGCCAGCAGAGAAGGAAAGTGCACGAAGTTTCTGCAGTAACAATTCTATGCTTGCCTTGTCCATCTCGGCACCGCCAGGTGGCACCACCTCATGCCTCTCACGTTTACGGCTACGGTATCCGGCATAACGCTGACGCAAAGAAGTTTGCGGACAAACTAAATCTCTCTATTTGATAGCTTTATGTTACGGTGCCCAAAGCGTTGGGGGTCGCAAACCACCGTGAGCCTAGCACACAGAAAACGCAAAGGGGCTATAGGTTGAGTTCGCGTTCCCCATCGCTTGGGTACGTACCTTTTCGGTATATATATATATATATATATATATATATATATATATATATATATATATATATATATATATATATATATATATATATATATATATATATATATATATATATATAGTGACATGCGTATTGTACCTCGACAGTAATTCTTTCTTTCTTTTGATTATGATGTTTTTGGCAATGATGATCAAGAGACGAGTAAGCTGCTCGCAAACAGGCTGCATTGAACTCTCTGTTTTGTTCGTTACCATGTTTAAATAAAGTTCGTGGCGTTTCGTTCAAAGCACATTAAGTGTATCTTTCCTCGGTTTAGAATGTTTTAAACATTTGATATGTTTCAAACAACAACAACAACAACAACAATAATTCTCCTCGGTGGGCGATGTTATACGAATGCTAAGGGCACGCTTGTGCGAACGTAACGATTGCCATCTGTCGTTGAAGGCGAACATTTACCGCGTCGATCGCGATAAGTTCCGTCATACAACGAGGTGCTTCGCATTCCCGGAACGTGGTGTTCCATCTTCTATACGGGAGTGTTTCCGTCGTTCGAGGCATTCGTCCACCTACGGCGACGTGCCTCGTGATCACATCGTGGTTATGACAGAGTAGAACCCCGGATTTCATTATTCAGGCGATAGCCTTTATATGTTTCATCGAACAGAAAGAGTGACAGTCGGCGTAGTCGTCATCGTCAGCACGAGTGGTACCAAAAATCAGCATCACTTTCATCGTCGTTATCGTTATCATATCCTTCTATGATGACGATAATGACCATCGTCATTATCATCGCCATGATGATGATGAAGGACGGATGATTGTGATTGCGGTGGTGGTGGCACTCATGATTACCGCACCGTATGGCTTTCGCCTTCGAGACGTCAGACGACCCAGCCAAACAGTTGGTAAGGAACGATAGGTTACCCGCGAGCTCGCTCGAAGCCCATTGATGTGTCCCAGTTGTGAAGCAACGTTAACGTTTTACGAACGTTAGAAGGGCTCCTTAATCATCGTTGCGGCCGTGACGCGACGTTTTCTCCTTCGCGTTATATAATAGGTCGTTCGACAGCAGGCACGTATATATGTATAACGCTCGGCGCCCTCGAATGGTTGCGGCGTAGTAAGCGCTCGGAACCTGACTCCATCAGCTTCGGTCGGATAGTTCCTCGTGCGAGGTTATGTGCGTGTCAATTCCCGCAACGGTTGCGGAGGACGCGCAACGTTTCTTTCTTTATTTTTACTTCGAAAGCCTGCCCTTAGGCATAGTGCTACTCAGCGCACGCAGGTGCAGCTAGCTGCGAATTGGACGCGGTGTATTGGCAATAAACGAAAGAAGAAAAAAATTAATAAACTGAACAGACATGAAGACAAAAGACTTGCACCGTTGACTATATACTACGGTATATTGTAGTCGAAGGCACTCGTGACGCGCCCAGACGGTCGAGCGCGCGGCGTGTGTACTATAGTGCGCTGTGGAACACATATGCGCGAATCACGAAACGCGCATGGCGTGACACGGCTCGCGTCATTGACGTCACGCTTCGAGTTTGCTCGCTTTGTTGATCGGCCGTCATGGAAGAACGCGTCAGGGTATGGGAGGCTCCGATACCGCGGCAGGCATGCGTGCGTGCCTTCGGCGACGGCGGCGAAGGGCGCGCGCGTTTGCATGACGATTGCGTCACGGCCGCTATTTTTGGGAAGCCGCTGCGCACGCTGTTTTTGTACGAAACCCGATGCCGACATGGTGAGGCTTTACTCGATTTTATTGTTATTTTGCTTTACTACCTTTTCTCCTAAGAAACCTTGTATCCGAGACTTCATGCAGTTACTCGCAGTAACGCGTATACATGTAAGTAATATGCGTTCTGCTTCTGCTTTTTTTTTTTTTTTGCTCTCATAACCCCTCGCAGCAGGAATATCGCCCGACGTGGAATCTCGTTTTCTTATATAGATCCGCCAACATGTCATCGAGCTAAAAAGAAAGAAAGAAAAAAAGAAATACTACGAAGTGCCGAGGTAAGCCATACGTGCACGAAAATTCATCTTCTTTCTTTTTCTTGTTTTTTTTAATGCGTAAACAGCATTGACGCTATTGTGCTGTGCCTTTTCTGCCCTTGGACCTTTTCGTTGGCTGAGCCAGCACGTGTGCTGCTGCGAGCGAGCGATCACGTAGGCCCGTCCACGTTCGCGGGAAAGCCTTCCTGCATGTCACATCGCATGCACACACACTAACACCCCACACGCAAGTGGCTGGAACAGTCAGTGGGGGGGGGGGGGGGGATAATTCCGTGACGCACCAGTCAATAATTGCTATTCGCTTGACGTAGTACACTATACGCATATAGCCATTTCCGAAACACATTCATATACATTTATAAGCGCACGTCCGCGCCAGCCGCATTTAGATGTAGCCGAAATGGTAGAGAGGCCCGTGTGCTGTGCGATGTCAGTGCACGTTAAAAGAAACTTCGGTGGTCGAAAATTGTCCGGGGCCCTCCACTACGCCGTGCCTCATAATCGTATATGCCGTGGTTTTGGCGCGTAAAACCCTAGAAAATTATTGTTAAACGCCCTGTCGAACGTCTATGGTTTATAACGGGTTACTTGCACAACAGACGCGTGCTGCAACTTTTCCCGAAACGCCTCGACGTTAATTGAAGAGTTCAGCGCTCACTCAGCGGAATTGTAATGTGATTCGCGTCGTAATCCGTAGTTAGAGTTCAGCGTTGCCGCGCGGCATGCCAGGTCGTTTTATATGTTGATATATCATGCGCGTATGATGCGACTGCGTGTTAACCGCTGCCCTTTCGCGCAAAACCCGCGTGTGTATGACTGGCGGCTCCCTCACGACGATTTCTCCACGATGATCGCTGCGACGCGATTTCCGGCTGTCGAGCTACGACCGTGCGTCGCGCATGCAGACTGTCTGGCGCCGCGCCAGTATTCAGCCGTGGCTTTCTTTTGTCTGCCTCTCGCCGTCTCCCGCCTCCCTCCTTCTCTCGTGGCTGCCTTTGTTTTCTGGTCGCCTCTACAGTGAGAGAGAGAAAGAAAGATAGGAAGTTGCGAAATGGCCTGGGTTTCCGTACGCACTCCCTGCATGCGCGGCTCTTCAACTATACGTGGGACTCTTTAAAAAAAAGTATAATGTCTTCTTGTGTCCGTGCTTGCGTTTTCGAATATTTTAAGAAACATGTATATAAGCGCAACAGGTAATGGATGAACTAGCGGACGGGTATACGTACTTCAGGCTACTTCAGGAACTATTCGTCGATCGCTCACCGCCGTTCGAGTCCCAGCGGGTGCCGACCTCTTGTTTCCTTAATTATATTTTTAGTTATATATCTTTAGTTATAGCGAGGATAGTTAGCGTGCCATATACGACTTAAAAGAGATGCCTTTTCTGCACTTCTCTATAGGCGCGTGTAGCGAGTTTACTCGCTTAATCATCGTCGAGTGTTACGCTGCTGTACGCAATTTCATTAATAGCACTGCGTCGCTTATAACACAGTGTTTCCCCACTCACTGAGTCGGTATACGCTAAAACTTTCAAATTGTGATTTCGTTCTTAACGAAATCTATGGTCGCGAAGCACTTGCGGCGGAGTTAGTAGAGTCCTCCTTGCTGGAATGACCACAATAGCCTCGTTTACTCGAACCTGGTGAAATCGGTATCGAAACTGTCGCATTGGCTTAACGAGACGAACTCTGATCGAGGCCGAATCCGCAACTTTTTGTCGATGTTCATTGTTTTTTGTTCCTATTCGCTTTGCTTAGCATCGGTGTTACAAATACGTGGCGCCTACATGGTAATTTTTGTTCCGGGGCGTGTCATATGAAGTTCTTGTATCCTTAATAGGGCGGAAGCTGCCATGAGCATTGTAGATGGCAGTCAAAAGTCGTGTGCCCGTGCTCCTTCATATAGTTTATCAAGCACCTTTAATTATTCTGACACTGCCGTAAGAGAATGTATTTATGATGACTGATACGGAAGGTATTGCGCATGCTTTTAATTACTGTTACTGCATTAGCCGGACAAACTGCGTTCTGCCGTGTCAACTTGTTGCTACTTGCGACCGCGTCAGTATATGCCCTGCCGCGTACTAGAAGTGCTGGAACAAAATATTGCATGCTAGGCAGGCTTGTAGCTGCGTTCATACGAACAGGATAATGTTGTGTCGAGTGTGGTCGAGTCGAGTCGAGTGGGATGGGTTGGAGTATGGTATGCTCGGGTCGGGTTGGTTCGAGTCGACTTATCGGACCTTAAACCGGCCGTTGTGTTCACGTTAACCGTGAAGAGGTGAGTTCCGCGAACCCGCTTGCAAGGTGCGTTCTGTCAGCACGAATCGCTTGGCAAGATTCGCGAAAAAAAAAAAAAAATCGACTCCCGGCTTGACCCGTTTGCGTCGAGTTCGAAGCTAATGCACCTTTTCATCATAGTATGACGTACATGTCTCGTTTCTGTTTTGTTTTGTTTTGTTTTGTTTTGTTTTATTGCAAAGATGCTGGATGTACCTCTTAACCTATAGTAAAAGAAACATTTCTTCGTTTTCCTTCTCTAGTGCAAATGTCGAAAGAACAAAAAGAAGAAGAAGAGGGAAAAGAAAATGCAGTGCCCTAACCTCTGAGCGAGTGTCTGTAGTGCAGTTCGTTCTTCGCGAGCTCTCGGCTCTGTCGTATGCATACTGTGCACAACTGGGGAAGAAATGAATAAAACGCGAGTGATGGTCTTCAAGATGTCCGTGTGTAATTCTTCTTGCGCGTTGCGCGGAATAATAGAACGCGCGCTGTCGCTGTCCCCAGTTCACTCGCGCACTTACTTCACCGGACTTTTTCTCTCGACACGATCGGTTTATAAGGCGTCGCTTCTTTTGCACAAACGAGTGCAATACTTTCTCTCTCCCTCTCTCTCTAGTTTTCGAACAAAATACCACGACGGGACGCGTAAGTGCATATAGTCTCCGCACTGCGCCATGGATGGAGCCCTCCGTGGCATTTTATGCAGCTGTTCGCGCGCAGCGCGACGGCATTTGCATTTCGAAATGTCTCATTCTCGGCGACGACATGCGCGGTTTACCGGAGAAGAAAAGAAGCTCGCCGTTTTCCATCTCGTCGCTGGCTGCTCCTGCCTGAACAGGTCGTTGTCGGGCTGCAGCTTTTCTGTTCTTTAATATTTTTCTTTCATTCTGCAGACGCCTTTCTCGTTGCTCTCTCTTTTATTTATTGTTGCCGTGTGTGTTGTGTGTGTGTGTGTGTGTGTTGTGGTGTGTGTTAGTGATGTGTGTGTGTGTGGTGTGTGTGGTGTGTGTGTGTGTGTGCGTGCATGCGTGCGTGCGTGCGTGCGTCCGTGCGCGCTCTTTGCAGTAACATCTTCCTTGACAGCGATGCCTACGGAGATGCGCAGCCTCGTTGCGGCAGAGTTCAGGGAATGGCCGCGCGATGACGCTTTCCTTTCTTGTCTTTTCTCTTTCTTCTTTTCTTTCTTTTCTAGGCGTCCGAGAACTCCTTTTGTTTCGCGAAGTACTCCGTCCTGAGACCTCTGAAGATAAGCGTTGACATTGGATGAGGATGGTAACATATTTCGAAGGTCTTACCTTCGTTGAATTTATGACGATCCGTTGATTACTAGAAGCGCAAACGGATTTCTTCTTACTTTCTGTTTCTTTTCGTCTTTTCTGGCTTACGAAGCCTTCTTACACGGTACTAAGGGTGCACGATGTTCTTGCCGCTGTAAGATGATACACTACTAATGGTGCTGACATTGTTTTTATGTTGCAGTCTAGCTTCTTTTTTTCGTTGTTGTTGTTGTCTTCCTTTTAACTGTGCCCATTGTGTGTGTACAGTAGCCAAGTCCTTTCAAACTGTGTGTGCAGCTTTTCTTTCATGCTTTCTCCGTGAAACTGTTGCGTATAAAGTGCCAACTTAATTTAACTGTTACATTTTTTCTCCGTCTGCTGCCGTTATAAATATACACTTACCGTTGTAAGTGAAAACTTCAAAAAAAAAAAAAAAAAGGTTTCACTTACACAACACACTTGGACACACACACACACACACACACGCACACACACACACACACACACACACAGCCGTACACCACGCTGCCTCCTTCGCTGTGTCCGCGTGCTCCGAAAGACGTAGTTCCTGATAGAAACGGCGATATTGAAAACAAAGAAGAAAGAAAGAAAAAAAAGTGCGGCTCCTACGCCTAGGTCACGGAAATGTGCGAACTTTAATTGGACCGGCTCATTAATACAAATGACGTTCGAGTTTAGTTAGCGCAGTGTGTTTGCCAGTGCGCCTGATGTTCTTTTTTTTCATATTCCAATTCATTATGCATTCATTGTTATTGAATCGGGAGATAAAAAAAAAATAATCAGAGCGGAGGAAAAGGCTGCTGCGATTTCAGTTTGACGAAGCTCCCAGCTTTTTTTTTTTTTTTTTTTTGGCATAAAAGAAAGAAGAAGAAGAAGAAAACGTAGTAGAGTACACATATTCGACGTTTGTACATGCAAATTGTATTCGTATATCATTTGTGTACAAATGTATCCAAATTTACGAATGTTCAGCGCAATAAGCACAGCTCCAGGAGAACAGAAATACGACAGCATGCCCGAGAACCGTTTGCAGTTGCACGGCTTGTTAATTCAGGGTATGTAACGCGCCAGAAGACTACAGTAAAAAAAAAAATTGATTATGAAAATTTGCAACAGCAAATGAGTGAACGCAATAAGTGAAGAGCAAATAAGAAACTGCGATATGTGCAAGAACAGTACGCAGACGAAAATGCAAAAGCTGCCCCAGCAGTGGAAAAAATAAGTTAGCGTCATCAGCATACATTATGAAAAATCAACCGTAGCCTGTGTGCACTCCATACAGAAAGTTTGTGACGACGAAGTGGAACGAAGGCGTACTCGTGCTCGGGTAGTTTCCTTGACGTAAAGTCAATCTGCGTAGCTGCGTGATCCGTATACCTGGTGTATCGCTTTCTCTCTTAAACCGGAGTAGGCCTGGCTCTCATTTTCGTGTTACAAACTATGTAGACGGCAGCAAGCCGCGATGCCAGTACGGGAACACAAGCCTGTAAGCGTGCTTCTCCGCCTTGTTCCACATAACCAACACGGCGCACCGTACGCAAGAGTGGTGATCAACGTGCAAGCCGATATGAATTCCGCGTAGCCCAAGTTTCTGTAGCGTGTATGTTAGTTGGGATGAGTGAACTCTGCGGGAAAGCCTGCTTACGTAATTCTGCGTATCGTCTACTAAATGGTCGATTTGTCATTCCGTTGGCGTAATCTACGAATCAGGGCCAGTGTTCGCAAAAACGTTACGGCGCTAGATATAGTGTGGTAACGTTTTTGCGAACAATCACATATGATTGCTCGTAACAGAAAAATGTCAGCCGTTCCTGACGCCGGACTGTAACATTAGCAACGTCAGTTGGCGTCTGCTAATTCGTGCGCTACATGAATTATGTGCTTATGGCCCTCATATATTATGTGCTACGTGAACTATGTGCTCCATTAATTATGTGAATTCTGTTAATTCATGTGCTAATGCGATCAGGAGCATTTAGGAGGCAAGGTATTGTGAATTCGGCCTCTGTATCTTACCTTAGTTCTCATTATATATAGTGCGTGTTTCCGAGGCGCTTTACCTGTTGAAGAACATGAACAGTTCACCCATCTCTGGGCACTTCCCCTGAGGCGCCGCAGAAGTCACCTTTCGCTTATATATCTAAATGTTAGAAAAATGGCTTTCCGCTCTCTCTCTCTTTCTCCCTCATAGTGCGCGCTTCAAGCTGTGCATAAGTTTCCGCATGCGTCACAGCACGTGCATATATTTTCGCTAGCATTATACTTCGAGTTCGTGCCCCTCCGTTGAAACGACGGTTGGAATCTGAAGGCGGGCTTTTGATTGATTCCAGGTGACGATGTGTATATATAGCTTCTATGGGGCACCCTTTTGAGAAGCTGCGACAGCTGGTCCGCGTGGTGTCTGCGCCGCATCAATCACACGAATCGCATTTTCGTGACGCGCGGCTCGGCGACCGCGTCGTCGGTCTGCTGCGACACCTCGCATAGACTTCGTCGCACTCGTGCACCTGTACATGATTACGTAGAGAAGAAAAAAAAAGAGAAAAAGAGCAGAAGGTGTTGACGATGATGTGCAGTGCCAAGGCTGTCGCTATAAGGGCCCTGCTAAGGGCATATGTTGACTACCAACTATTCTGATATATAAAAAGAACAGAATAACACATCTGGAGCTGTAATTGTATGGTCATCATCACAAAGCAAAAACAACGCTCATTTCACGAGGACACAGAAATTCAGTTCAAGCGCTCCTGTGCCTTATTGTCTTCTCTTTCTGGTGTCCTCGTGAATTGCGCACTGTCTTTGTAGAAACAACTACCGAGAGAGAGAAAGAGAGAGGAGGGGGGAGGGAGAGAAGAGTGCTTCCAACACTATAGCTCGGTGATTGATTAGAACAGTCTTGTCTTCGTGGCTTCGTTCATTCTTTCCTTCTGATCGGAACACCGTACGTTGACAGGCTATTGCTGTATTTTTTTCTCTTTTTTTTTTTACTTTCTTTCCCGAAGTTATTAGCGTGCTTCCATTTTTGACTTGGTAATTGGCTGTCGACAGAGTTCGCCGCCATCGCCTCGGGCTTGACTTTTTTCACCTTTCCAATTTTCCCTGCCTTTACATTGATTGCTCAAGCTCTCTCTCTCTCTATATATATATATATATATACATATATATATATATATATATATATATATATATATATATATATATATATATATATATATATATATATATATATATATATATATATATATGATTGTACACCTTCGCGCATTCATTCTGCCCTGGCGGTACTTTATTTTTCGTGTTTTTTAGGTATATTTATGCTCGCGCTCCTTGTATGCATACTGGGTTAACGAAATTCTCCGTTCTTGCGTTGGCCTTTCTCAATTACCGGCCGAAAGTCTTCGCTCTAGCGGTTAACGAACTTCGCCTTGAGCTGGAGTAGCGTGTTTCAGCAGACATCGTTAGTAGTCCTGTGTCGGGTTACTCTCAAGCTACAGTATATAGCGCACGCGCTTCCTCTGCATGGGATCAGCGTGGCTGTTTGATCTCGGCTCCTCTGCTCAGGCGGCTCTAGTCTTCGGCCTTCTTCTTTTTTTGGGGATGAACGCCCTCGAAGCAGGTTCGGTGGCATACGGCCCGTATACGGCGATCGGTGAACTTGGCTGGAGCAAGTTCAGTCACCTGTATACCTGACACGCTATAACATCCCTGTATGATCAGGGCAAGAGCCTTAGATGCCTCATCAAACGCAAGAATTGACCGTCGGCGTCAACGTGAGTGATGCAAAAAAAAAAAATCATCACGTGATGACGTCACCTTACGACGTCATAATGACGTCACAGATCGCCAGAATTCGTGACGTCATCATGAGGTCACATAACTTGCCGTCACATGATGCCGTCATCACGTGACATTGTCGCTTGGTCACAGGTGGGCCGATCCCGGAGGCAGTGCAAAACCAGGTGAGGTGCAGCAGGCTTACGTAGCCTCCGATCTTGGAGGCAGGGCAAAACTACGTTAGATACAGAAAGCCTTCGGACGGGGGCGTGGCAGTATCAATACATCGACTCGGAAGAAAAGAGAATATAGCCTTCGCCTTCGAGTAGTCTTAGGCGAATGCATAATGGACTCTGTGAGTTTTTGGGCGTATACGATATATATGTCAAGAGTGGCCGGGCAGAGGCATTGACCGTTCGTTCTCTAGCTTCATGGCTGTTTTATCAATGGTCGAAAAAATATGAACATTATTTTATTAGGGCGCGCTCGAATCATCTAATTCGCTGTCAGCAGTTGTTGTAGGAGGCATAAGCCGGCCCCGGCTCCGGTTTCGTCAAACCAATGTGTCGTGTGTCGGTTGTGCAATGACCACCAATTTGTCCTTGTTCATATAGGTGCGAACGACCTTTAGGGAACACTGCGTTGTAGGCAATTCAGCCTAAAACACGGAGAATCGCGCACGCACATACACATACGCACATGTAAACACTGACAATTTTTTTTCGGGTTCAGCGAGAATACTCCTTCCGACCCGACTGTGTGTGTGTGCGTCTGTCTGTCTGTCTGTCTGTCTGTCTGTCTGTCTGTCTGTCTGTCTGTCTGTCTGTCTGTCTGTCTGTCTGTCTTTATATGGGAAGGAGGTTTCGGACCCAGGCAAACATGGGCTCCCGAACAACTCTGCATTTGTTCTTCGTCTTTCCCAACTTGCAGCTACCGCCATTGTGCGCACGTGATACATACATCGTCCATGCGTGATATAATGTACACTCGCGTATATTCAAAGCCATGACATACTGGGACACTGGCGCATACAGGATAACGCATGATGTACACAAATACTGTACGGGGCAACGGATAAGAAAGCGGTCCCTGATCGAGTTTCTCGTTTGTGTGCGATGTACACCCTGCACACTTTCTTTTATCTCTCGAGGGACGGGAGACTTGCGTGCATTTGGGAATGCGGGCCGAAACGCGCGTTTCATCAGCGGACCCCAGAGGGCACTATGCGCCGACGGCACGCAGCGCCCTCTGGGTTCCGCACGAAGCCAACGTTTCGAGCAATGCATTTCTTAGTCTTTTTCTTTTATCGGACCTCGGTGTGCCGAAGAAGAAGCGCATGATTCGTAGTTGCGAAGCGGCGTGCAAGACAAAATGATGTTTCTTTGCAATGCGGCGAAGGATGTTGCAGAAAAAAAAATAAGAAAGAAAAACAAAGGAAGAAAGATAACAAGGTAAGAGGCGCGGAAGTTCCGCCGTGGCCGCGCGAAATGCTTTCGGAATGACTGAGCTGCGTCGTCCTTCGCCGCCCCCTTGCACACCCTCATGGGAGCTGCACCCCGCTGCATGGTTTCGAGTGCAGCGTAGCGAAATGCGATGTGCGCGTTATTCGCCGGCTGTAACTTCGCAGTTGCAAGATCGAAATGCTGCACGGCACTGTGTGTCATCTGCTTGGGTTTGCTTATCCTGGGTATGACATTGGGACTGCACTATTGTTGTTGGTCGAGTCACTCGTGACTCCTGTTGACACCGTGAGTAATGTAATGTCCAGTGAGGCCTATTCCGTTAAACTTACGTAAGCTCCACTAGCTGTTTCCCTGTCGCCTCCGGAATACCATCTAACCGTTTTGTGCGTGGGCGAACTGGTGTTCTCTTGCCTTTTACTTTTGTTAGCAATAATTTTCATGATGGCTAAAGCCTTGGATGGCTCATCAAGAGCGAAAATGGACCGCACCTTGTATCTTCTGAGGTACCGTGTGTGTGCGTGTGTGTGTTGTGTGTGTGTGTGTGTGTGTGTGTGTGTGTGTGTGTGTGTGTGTGTGGTGTTGGCTGTGTGTGTGGTGTGTGTGTGTGTGTGTGTGTGTGTGTGTGTGTGTGTGTGTGTGTGTGTGTGTGTGTGTGTGTGTGTGTGTGTGTGTGTGTGTGTGGTGTGTGTGTGTGTGTGTGTGTGTGTGTGTGTGTGTGTGTGTGTGTGTGTGTGTGTGTGTGTGTGTGTGGTGTGTGTGTGTGTGTGTGTGTGTGTGTGTGTGTGTGTGTGTGTGGTGTGTGTGTGTGTGTGTGTGTGTGTGTGTGTGTGTGTGTGTGTGTGTGTGTGAGCGCGCGCGCGCGCGCGCACTTTTGTCCTATACTTACGCCGCGCGATGGTCTAGTCGTTATGATGCTCGACGAAATTCTAGAAGCCCGTTTGCTTACATTTAGGTGCACGTTAACAGCCCCAGTTGGTTAAAATTTACGTGATGTTAACATCTCCTTTGGGATGTTAAACCCCAAAACTTACTTTTATGGCATCCTATAGTTCTTTCTTCATTGCTGTCTGCCCCCCCCCCCCCCCCTTTCCACACACGCACGCGCTCTCTTCTTTTTGTGCTTATTTGTGCCGAGTCAGCATTCTGTAAGGGAGAGGTGAAAGTTTGAATTTTTTTGTCCACCTTTTTTTTTTGCGCTTCTTTATCTGCTTGAACGCGTTAATTATTGGGTACAGCCGACAGCCTTTCCTGGGCTTGTATCCCTGCTGCTCGTCGTTATTTCACAAATAGAGGGATAAAGTTATAAAGAAAAACGTTTCTTTGCCGAAATATGAAGTGGTGCCTTCACTAATTAATCCAGCATCACATAGCGAGTATGTAGCGAGGCACATTTATTAAATACTTGTTATAGTGATCGCCCCGCAGATATCGGTAGCTTGCTGGTAACTGTCGAGGCATTTTAAAACCGCCTGGGCGTTGTCCCTCGCGATCGTTTTCATTCGATGCATTGCTTTCTCTCTTGGTGTTTGTGTATGTCTATATTGGCGAATCAGAGCGTAGTAGCTGAGACCGACGTTCATTCAATCATTTATGTTTATTTCAGACAACCAGTATACATAGTTGCCTAGGGATCGTCGTAACGGCACAGAAAACCTGACGAAGCGCCGATCACGCGCGCACACTCATGAAAAACCAGCCATACATGACAGAAGGAGTAAGCCGGAAAAGCAAACACATCGCGATTTTTCCAGGAATCGAGTCATTAGACGCAAAAATATGCGCATAATTATGATTGACATGCGAAAAAAAAAAAGGTAAGCAGAACGATACACAGCAATAACTATACGAGAAAAAAAAAAAACAGGCACGTGCTGCATACGCGAATTATTTAAGAGGGGAAATCGAAAGTGGTGTTAAGTTCGGTTTCGATGTTTAGAAGGAAGGTGTATTTTAGAAGAAAGCACAGATGTGCTTTCTTCTAATAAACTACCTCTCTCTTAATGGATCCGCGCGATGGTTAGACTTTTGCTCCTCTCAACGGCGTGCGTTGCGCCGTCAGCGTGCTCGCGCGATTGTCCTCCCCTCCTTTCAAAAAGCTGCCCCTGGTCGCGCGCTTTCCCGCAACACGCGTTCGCGTCGTCTCTCCTCCGACGTCAGGGAGGGCGCGCGCGCGCCGGCGGCCAAAGGGCGTGCTCGTCAGAAGAGCGGCAGAACGGCGCGAGTCAGCGCCGCAGCAGCTTGCGTGTGCGGTAGACCCCCGTAGACCACCGCGCCGCCTGCGTGTGTGTGTGGGTGCGTGTGACGCCGTGCCTCGCTCTCGTGGTCGTCGGAGATCGTTACCGTGCCCGCGCGCGCGCTCTTCGGCGCAGTGGAGTTCTCGTCTTCGGCCAAGCTCGCTGCTGCCGCCGCCTGCTCGTCCTCGCGGTGCTTCGAACCGCGGTTCCTACTTGTCAACTGTGAACCTCTCTTCTTCTCCCCCACCGAGTTCCCTTCGTCGCTGCTCGTTGTTTCTAGCGGACCCGTTCTTCTCCCTTAATTTTTTAAAGTTACTTTTGCTTCCGCCTTCTGAGGTCAGTGCCGGGAGCAGCATCCGCCAGCATCGTTGCTTGAATTTCGCCTGCCGTCGCCGTGTGTGCCTGCGGGTTTCGTTTGACAGCGGCGGTGTCGCCGTAGTGCGTGCGTGTGTTCGTTGCATTCCATTTTGTTTATCCTATTTTTTTTCCCCGTTAGAAGTTCTCTCTCGCTTTTCTTTCCGAACTTTTCTATTGTGCGAATTGGCAACTTCGCCGAAGATGTCGACGAAAGTTCGCCGCTCGGATAACGAACGCGGCACTTGGGTTTGAAATGCCGTTGTCCGACGACGACCGAGTGTTGCGACGTCTACCTGTGGTGTATCGCAGAGATTGGATTACGTGCCCCGTTCCTCGACGGACACGCAGCTGGGTGAGTTTGTCGTGGTTTTTGGGGAGCATTCAGTTTTTGTGAAGGTACTTCATTAAAAAAAAAAGGGGGGGGGGGATGTCGTCTTGTGGCAGGCAAAGGTGACCGTACCTTTGGAATGAATACGACGCCGAAGGCTTCGTTCTGACGGGTAACTAAAAGTAACTAAAATGAGTATTTGTGCTCTTAGTGCTTCTATCGCATTCTGACGTGCTCGAGTAAGGCCTTATGCGCGTAAAATGAGCGCCTAGCCGTTTTGATCATTCAGCAGCTGTATATTGTGGCCACCGAGCGAAATAGCAGGTGTCACAATACTTTCACATGCGTCGACCCAAGCAAGTGTTCACGAGCGTAGTGACAGCAACCGTGACGATCATTGGCGTAGCCAATAAACCAGGTGTCGAGGGGGGAGGGGCGATTGCAGGATTCAACCCCACTCCCCCTGAAATATTTCAATTTTGCATGCGTATATATATATACACACGCACGAACATACATAAAAGTTGGTTTCCCCCCTCCTCCGAAAATATTTCTGGCTGCGCCGCTTGTTACGATATTCTCGCTGCACCTGCAGGGTTATTAAAGATGTACACTAAATAACCGTAATTAGATATAAACAACGGTATCTCACATCTGTCACAGTTAATTTTGTGGTGGAGGATTGATTATACCATTAAAAAAAGCAGGTCAAACTATTTTTTTTTAATTCGGCGCCCGTACCACAGCGCCGCGCTGTTACGTCAGTGTGACGTCACTAGTTCGAGGTAGTTTTATCGTATTTGAGCTTTTGGGCTCGGTAAAGATAAGAAGTTGCCGCGTGCTCAGTTTAGAAAGAAAGATGAAAGGGACCTACGAAATATCGCAGTCCTAAGTCAACGCCTTTCCGTTTACTGGTACTTATCAAATTTTTCTTCTTCAGTACGTGCGCGCTTGGGGGTCACTTCGACCGTGGACATCGTGTTACATCTCATATCAAACATGATGTAGTGCATTCGCTGTCATCATTCCTGTAGTCTGGCTGAGGCGTGGTCTCGCATGCTTTCACCTCATCAGTCACGGTGTACAGCATATTCTGCTTTTCATTTTTTAACAGCAAGGCTGTTTAAGCCGACCGTAATGTCGTCCCTGCCGCAAAACTATCATCATCATAAACGGGTAATCCCACTACTCACCGCTACGGCGTGGCCTGTAATAACTCTGATGGGTGAGAGAACGAGTACAGAGAGAGAGAGAGAGAGAGAGAGTAAGAGAAAAACAAACAGTGCTTCCGGCTACGTCAAGTGTCAAGCCGACCAGAAGCCTAACTAGAGGGACATCAACTTAACCAGTCAACGCGGCGCGCTACAGTAGGGTGAAAACGCGGAGCATGGTACCGCGGTGGCCATCTGTTGCGATACGGGTGGTTTAATTTTTGTATTTCGTAAGGAATGGCATACTTTTTTGCGGAGTACACTTCTCAATTCACAATAAAGTGAGACATCTGTCGGCTGCAGCTAAGTACGGAAACCATGCACCCGGGACACATTGTAATGCAATGCCAAGATATTTCATCCATCTGGAATCTTAGGGGCCCGAACGTCCAACTTTTAGAAGCAGCAATCCGAAGGTTGCAGGTTCGGTCCGTACCGGTGGCAAGTTGTCTTTTCGTCCACTTTACTTTCTTCCCATCTACATGTATCACAACCTACGAAACACAAAACCTATATAAAACGTCTTTTAAACGTTTAAAACCTCTATAAAACGTTTTATAGAGGTTTCGTGTTTCGTGGGAATTACTGCGATGCACTTACAATTAACGTCCCCTATGCCTCCCTTGGCTTTATTATCTGCTGGTTTTCATTAAGCTTGTGTCAACGAGCCCCTCGAAAATTCCCTTCCTTCATTCTTCGAGAAGCAGTGTGATTCGTAGCTGACGGGAGCATCATTTGGTCAGAAGTCAAACTAAAGAAGATGCTTTATGGTTAATAGTAATGAAAAAAAATTAAAAATGGGACGGTGAGAGGGATCATTATAGATGCAGGTGACTACAAAATAGCGATTGAACTTTTGGCGCATGATAGCTTGTAAATTACGGGCAAAATGAAGTACAGTAATAGATAGGTGCAGTAAAGCGCAATCAGCTCACCCAGAGCTGGGTGACTACCTCTCCAAAGGGCAGGCGGTTATAAATCGTCATCTTCTGCATCTTAGGACACCAGTAAAGCTGACTCGAATATTATTCGTAATAATAATATGTGGGTTATTTAACGTGCCAAAACCACGGCATGATTATGGGGCTCGCCGTAGTGAAGGGCTTCGGAACTTGCGACCGCCTAGTCCCTCTTATCTATTGAATAAAGTTTTTCAATCAATCAATTAACGTGAACATAAATCCAAGTACGCGGGTCTCTAGCATTTCGCCTCCATCGAAATGTGACCGCCGCGACCGGGATCAAACCCGCGACATTCGAGTCAAGTGCTGAACACCGTAACATCTGCACCACCACGGCGGCTTGTATTTTGCCGTATTTATTCGAATCTAAGCCGATGTTCTTTTCGAAAAAACGATGTGCGAAAGTGTGTGTGTGTGTGTGGGGGGGGGGGGGGGGGGGGGGGCAATCGGCTTAGTTCGAGTACCATTATTAAGTTTTTTTTTTTCTTAGTTTTTTGGCCTTGCGAATTTCGGGGGTCGGGTTAGAATCGGGGCCGGCCTAGATTCGAGTAAGTACGGTATTATTCAGTGGTATTCCCACTGCTTCTCCTTCCAAGCTCACGGCGCCTATAGTGGTCTCGCATGGAATCACTGCACAGAACTAGTGCGTCCCGTGGCTTCCTTCGCTATAACCTTCCTTATCGTTTGTGCATGCAGACATCGTATAGGCGGGGTCCGCCAACGGTGTCGAGCGCACGGCGAGATGCTTCAAAGGGCGGCGCAGCGCCTGCTCGCCTTCCCGGCTCACGTCGCGAGGTGGAAGCCGTTGCGCTATTTTGAAGGGCTTTAGTTGCGCAAGCTTTTTCCACGGACGACGACAGGGCTTTGCGGGGAAGCCAGGTGCCGCGCATAAGCGCGGGTCAAGCCTTCGGTTCGAGTGCTCGGCTTATCGGCCTTTTTCGAAGCCTGCCTCCCCGTCCCCGCTGCCGCTCTCGCAATCCGGAACGCGCCGATAAGAGGGACCACCAACTTTCGATGCGTCGGAAGCTGCTGCCGCGTAGGTTTGTCAAGCGTTTGTCGCGCTAGAGGTCCGAAAGAAAGGGGGGGGGGGGAGACGAAGGTTTTGGTATCGCTCCGCGCGGTTACCCGCGTCCTTTCGGACCCCGCGGCTGCTATTGTCGGTGCGGCCGATGGGTATGGATTCTCGCGCAACGACGACGACGCGGCAAGGTTTTTTCTAGACAGGATATCAGTTCTAGCTCATTAAAACTTCCCCCTCCTCCTCTCTCTCCATATATTCCTTGTCAACCATTAGTTCGCTTTCGTTGTTAGTTGTGTAACGGCGCATATTTATACGTGCGTATTGTATGAATATGTGCGGACGGCAGCGGATGTTAAGGTTTCATTTCGTGCGGAAAAGGAAAAAAAAAAAAAGTTCGTTTGAAGTCGTCTTGGCTTCACATTGGAGGCATTTGAAACTTTTTTATCGGTGGGTGGGTGAGGGTGTTGAATGAGGAGAGTGGGTAGGAGGGGGGGGGGGGGGGCAACAGATTATAGTAAACTCAAATAAAGGGAAAGACAGGCACACGGTCGAACTTGCAAATACGCGTCATCAGGAACGTTTCAAACGTATAGCGCTGTAAACTTTTCTCGTATACCGCCAAGAGTAATGCAGTCCCTTTTGAGTTCTCTCTCTCTCTCTGTTTCTAACTCGCGCACCCTCTGGTCTCTTGGTCGTTCCTGAATGTTCGACACGCGTCACCTGAGTGCTGTCGACCATCGATACTCGATGGTGCAGGTTCTTCCGAGCTGTTGTGTCGTACAGCTCTGCTGCGAGTAGGGCCTACCGACGATGAGGGGATTACATGCACTCGCCGTTGAGAACTGTTATCTCCGAAGCTTCTTGTTTACATTGGACCACATTATTCGATCAGAATAAAACAGAAACACGATTACACGAGTTATAATTGGGAGCTAGGAAAAAAAAAAAGGCACTGGTGATGTAATGCAAGACATATAAACTATCGTATGAAAGTATGAACATAGAGTATGAACATAGGAACGGTCGTATGAAAGACAGTTTATGGATTGGAACATTAATTAACTTTGAGAGTAGAAGTATGCAGTTTGCGCGAAGTCTGCCGGACTTGCTCGCATAATGCCATATATAGGCTGGTTGCTATCCGCCTTTATAACAATGTAATGAAATAATAATACGCGTGTACTACAATGTCCCTGCCTCGCTCCAACGAAACACTGCGCGCGACGCGACTCTCCAGTCTCCGGCAATGTCGCCGCCAATTTTATAGCTTTAGAGAGAAGGGTCATGTGGCGACGCGAAATGAAAATTAGTCTGTCCTATGTGCGCAAAAACTCCTAGCGCGTATATGTGCCACAGGAAGTGGGCAAGCGCCCCACTATACTCACCACTGCTCCACTAAGAATAAAGGGAACACACGGGTGGCAAACACCACTGAAGATTCCTAGACAGTTGTAACCCATGCAATAAGTTCTGCGGAATCCCGCAAGGTGGCGGAATGGCTAAGAAAGGGAAATCGACAGCCACCCGTTAGTATGGGACGAAGCCACTAGGAAAAGCCATAGGGACTTCTCAGAAAGAAAGCTTTTAGTTGCGGAAAAATTCGTCCTGGTCCGGTGATCGAACCCGGGACCAACGCCTTTTCCGGCGCGGTCGCTCTACCAAATGAACTAACCAGGATTTCCTCGTGGCTTCGTGCTGCAAACAGGGTGGTTGTCGATTTCCCTTTCTCAACTAGTTGTAACCAATAACTGAGAAATACTTTAGTGAACCGGAATTAACCCGGTGATAAAGCACCGCTGCCGCAGGTTTCAGCTTCGCTGGTTAACTGTCTGTATACGAAGCGCTCGGGTGGTTATATATATTTTTTTCTTTGTATAGATTACGAGCTGTAGCGCTTGGCAGCGATGTCGCAATACCCCCTTACGTGTTACATTGTTACGGCGATGCAGCAGCGTCAGAGTTTCAAGGTCGTTGAACGCCTCACGACGACGGCGAGTGCGCTGTTGCTACGCGCGGTGACGACGCGCGCGCGCGCACGCGCCTCCCGTGAACGCTTTTTTGTCTGCCCGACTGCCTCGCTTGCCTCGGGAAGCCCTTGGGCCTCTGCCGAGCGGCGGCGATGCGGCGATACGTCACCGGCGCGACTCGCGAGCGAAAGCGAAGAAGAAGAGGAGGAGGAGGAGGAGAACGAAAGACAAAAGGACGAGGCATATCGCGTGACTGACAGTTCCGGTTCGTCTGGATGCGGCGCGCGCAGAGCCGTCGAGGGCACCTGAACCTTCTTTCTCGTTTTTATTTAATTACTCGCCTCTTCTTCCGTAGCGACATCTTCCTGTGTCATTGAAATGGCCAACACCAAGCACGGTGGTCTAGTGGTTGTGGTGTTCGACTGCTGACCCGAAGGTCGCGGGATCGAATCCCGGTCGTGGCGGTCGCATTTTCGATGGAGGCGGAAATACTCGACGCCCGTGTACTTAGATTTAGGTGCACGTTAAAGAACCCCAGATGGTCGAAATTCCCGAAGCCCTCCACTATACGGCGTCCCTCATAGTAATATCGGGGTTTTGGGACGTTAGACCCCAATAATTATTATTATGGAATGGCCAGGAGTGCGGAATGCAAATTATGCGGCTGTGAGGACACGATTGAGCACATTCTGTATGCCACTGCCCATCCAGCCAAACTCCATCATCTTGATACAAAACCACTATCAGAGAACAAGATCTTGGGACCTTGGCCCACGGTTTCGTGCGCGCACAAGGCCACAAAAACCCGATTGTGCTTCTTGAAGTCGACCGAACTTGACGGGCGTCTGTGTTGTGTGCGTTCACACTAACTGTTCATTTTTTCTCTTTCTTACTTTTGTTCTTTCTTCTCTATCCTATCTATGATTCCTCCTTTGCCCCACCGCACGTGTAGGGTAGCCAACTGAGCCCGTGATTGGTCAAACTCCCTGTCTTTTCTTATCGTTTCTGTCTATCTCATCCTCTGCAGACAGGATTCGCGAACATGACCTTTTTATAGGCGAAGGCCTTAAGTGCTTCATCGGACGCTGTCCTTGAAAAACGCTACGTGCGGTACAAATAACTCACGTGACCACGCGCACAATGAGAAATGAAAAAAAAAAAAAAAACTGGGTTTGAGCCGGAATCGAACCCAAACGCTCTGCGTGGCAGTGGAGCATTCTATACCACAGTGTCACGCCAGCACTTAACCTTCTTTGGAAAAAGATCCTGTACATATAATTATTCTAGTACATTATACCTGTACAGCTGTCATGTTGGTCGATGAGTCGCGTTAACAGATGTAATGTTGCGTGGCAGAAGCGTAGAACTGCGCCACGCTTCGTTCCATGCGAATTGCGTAACGAGTGGGTGGTGGTCTAGAGCGGCCCACCCATTACAAAGAGCTCGGCCATAATTCATCATCATTAGCCACAGTATTAACACAGTTTGCAGCTACGTTGGTGCACACATGGACGCGCAGTAGGTGTACTCCGCTACTTCGCTAAATGATGATTAATTATGGCCACGGGATGATGGCGCACTGGAATTATGGCGTAACTGGCGCGGATTTCAGTTCACGTCTTGACTGCAGCGTTCCCCTGACAGTAATGACGCCATGACTGTCGCGAAGAGTACCGCTTGTATCATGCGTCACTTGCGGATGAAGTAATGCACTGTACTAGGCAGCTACTTGACTGGAGGGCAGCTGACCCGCAGTTCGCGGGATCGAATCCCGGCCGCGGCGTCCGCATTTTCGATGGAGGCGAAAATGCTTGAGGCCCGTGTACTTAGATTTAGGTGCACGTTAAAGAGCACCAGATGGCCAAAATTTCCGGAGCCCTCCACTACGGCGTCTCTCATAAACAAATCGTGGTTTTGGCACGTTAAACCCCAACAATTATATTATTATATATTATTACTTAACGGGCGCTTCTATGGTTACCTCGAAGAAGTGGCAGATTACGTTAACCCACTTGAAAGAAGAAAAGAAAAAGAAATACCGCTGAACTTTAATGGTGTTAATTGGCGTTATCAATGCGAAAAACTTCGAGGACGCTTGAGCTTCGCCTTCAGGAATAGAACGCGATAGGGTAATCAGGCCCCGTGCGCATCGCCTTCTCAATTGCTAGCGTAGCTTCGGTTCCCGGTGGATGCGTCGACCGTGCGGCAAGGAAACGAACGTCTGTGCGCGTAACAGTGGCCGTTTCGAACTATCCTAGAATGTCCACTGCAAGTGCAGTTGTTAAGTGCCCACTACGCCATAATTCTTCCTTTTTCGAATCGACGAAGAGCCCACTACGCGTCCGTAAGGCAACACGCGAACTTACGCAGCTGTTCACTTTGTTGATGCTTTTGTTGCTGATGATGATGAAATATGTCTCAGCGCTTTGTAATGGATGGGTCTTTAAAACACCCACTGGTTTCTCAATTCACGCGTTTTGACGCTTGGCGCGATTCTACGCTTCTGCCGTGCAATATTACATGCGTTAAAGAGACTCCTTCCACTACATGGCATTCATATACTATTTTTCTTTTTTTTTTTTTCCGAAGCAGTTCCAAGCAGTGGTGTTGCTGTATGGTATAGAACACCTGCTTTCCACTCTGAAGGCTTGGGTTCGATTCTCACTCGAACCGAAGATTTTGATCGTTTATTTTATTTGAATCTTTATCGATTTTTCGCTCCCAACCAGTGACGCCGACGCCGACACCGGAATTTCTGCGAAACGCGCTCTTTAACGCTATCGCGTGAATAGCGTAACGGCGATTCCACTAAACTATATACCAGTCAGCATTGTGGAAACGCGCTAAGCGTCTCGTCGCGCTGGCTTGCAGGAAGAACATTCTTCAGGAAGCCATGCGTCAGCGCTGTGGAAAACGCGCGTGCTTGCACGCATGACATTATTAAAGGCGTGCTATTCCGCCTAATAACACATGTGCATGTGGCGTATAAGGCCTTGGCCTTGAACTTCAGTTCTAGAGATCAGGGACGGAATTCGCTGAACTTCTGTTGCGTTTTCCCATTGGCCAGCCGACTTCTCTCGTGATATGTCCCGCATTGTGATTGGCTGTAATATTCCCTTACCAAATTTTTTTGTTTGTTTGCGTGAGATGTTTTTGTGAATACAGGCCCCCACCGTCGGAACATTTTGATCTTTATGTTTATCCGGCGTACAGATGTGCTGCGTTGGCGTCCACTCGGCGAGCGCCCGCGGGTGTGTATCCGTGTGGGACGTCATACGTCGTGGTCGATCGTCAACCCATCCGGAATCCGTCGTGCTTGCGAAAAAAAAAAAAAAAAGAAGAAAGCAGGAAATTAAAAGGCAGTGTATAGAGCCACTGTGACGACGCGAACAAATTATGCGTATAACTTTGCGCGAAATGCGTGTGGGAGATCCTCATGGTTGTCATTTTGCTTTTGGCTCCGAAAAAAAGAAATATATCCTGCACGCGTTTCTTGTTCAGGAATCGTGGGCACTTTCCTGCTGCCAGATCCCTTCTCTCTCTCTCTCTCTTTTATGGTTTAAATAGGCCATGGAAGGCGAGCTGTAAGCATGCAGTTCCAGTCGCCTCTGCAACTGTTCGTCTTCCTTCCCACTGTAAGCATGGTCGCGTGTATTGGGTAGGGAAGGCAAAACTGCCGCGCAGTTCTTCCAACAGCTGCGGTCCTTTCTTCATTTTCTTTTTTTGCCTGTAGAGTGCTTCGGTATTCTTACTACACCCATGCATCCCGCTAACTAGCGTCGCTTCTTTTTCTTGCTACAGGACAATCTCGTTTCCCGCTTGCCTCAAAGCTTATCTTGTTCGCACAAATGGAGATTTATGGGTCGATTAGAGGAGGGTGCTCCGGACGGATGTTGTGTTACAGTGCTATAGTGCGCGCTATAGTCTGTTACGACCTAATAATAAATGTAGGCGCCACCAACAACCCTCACTGTCCCACCCGGAGAAAACTTAATGCAATTGAAATTTGCTTATTTCCGTGACGTCAGGCACTCCTCACGTGTGTCTGGTAGGTGATTTGTTTGTACAGCACTCACCGACTGAAACAGGACAATTTATAAGTAACGCACACATTTTCCTTTCCACCGTCTTCAGTTCTGGTCATATGGGCGTAATTTTAACTCGAATACGTGGATCGGAGCCAACATTATCTTTAGAGACCAGATTCGTCGCGACATGACGTGGTTATCTCGAGCAATTGCGACTACCAGTCGTTATACTAAAAAATCTGATGTCGTGTTTGAATCCGTGAGTACTCTACAGACGCTTGTTCGTGTCGCTGGTTTCCGGCCGAAAAAGCTTGAACATCCTGGCAAAATTCAGCAAAGATTCCGACATCACTGCTCAGTTAATGTTTTAAGATGGCACGAATGACTTTAAATTATTGATATATACGTGGTATTTACATTAGCAGCTAAAAAGTGCTTGCGGTTACAACGGTAACCATGTAACACGACTCTCTCGCACAGATGAATGGCAGGCGCGCCACAGTTCTGGGGAGCTTGTATATCAGTTGTAAGCTACTATAGGTTTATTTCAGGCCCTTCTCCCCCTTCCCTCTTCCGAAGTTTCGATGGAAGGGGTGTTGTACCGAAAATAAATAATTAAGATAGTTTACTTTTTTTTTTCCAATAGTCAAGGCATTGAACAAGTGTGCACCCCGCCCGAAAAAAATTCCTGGCTACGGGCCTGGTTTATTTCGATGTTGTCGCTCCGGGCATCGCTCCGGGTCACACCATATATTTTTGCACTTGGCCTTTTAGCCATTAAAGCCAAAAAGATACTAAATAAACGAATAACAATGTAAGGAAGAAGCTCCGCATTATTCCCCCTTATATGCCGCATCTGCATTTATTACTACGCGTACGCACGTATATCGACAGATCGTCCAGTTATTTGATGAACATAAAGTAGCGTGAAAGAACAGATACAAGGAGCTTCAAGCCAGCACAAGCGCCTAGATAGTTGTTAATTTGTCGAACTGTTCGTATCTCTGTTCCTGTGCGCTGCCTTCATGTCATGCATGGAAACGTACCAACTACAGTCGAACCATGTATCGCCCGATTCTTATCTCTTCCCTCGCAGCACGGATTTTTGTCTCTGCTGTTTCCGCACGAACAATACCGCAATAATGGCGCCGTCGCAGTGAAAGTCCTGAAATGGCTAACAAAAGTCGTAACGTTCTTTGGGCGCAAACTTCAAAGGATGCTGTTTATAAGAAACGACTCTTGCGACGAGAAGACGATTGCTGAGCCAGCAAAACGATTATAAAGAAATGCATAACTTACATTCGAAGGTTGTGGGTTCGGTCCCCAGCGGCGGCAAGGTGTTTTTTTTCTTTGTTTACGTCCACTTTATAATTATTTTCTATTTAATGCCGCAATTACTAGGCTGCAGTTCAAAAACTACAAATAATGGCTTGTGTGCTTTCTCTGGCTTCACTGTGTGTTCGCTTCGTTAAATTGTGCCTAACGAAGAAACGAACCGTTCGACAAATTAACATACTGTGCAGCCTCACAAAGAATGACACGGAGCGAACGATTTCCTAATGTGTTGCGTATGAAGCTATGGCGCATACATATTTCGCATACTACGCCACGGTATGTACACGCATGGCCATGCATTCCGTGACAGGAATACCTGCGTTCTTCGTAGTGCTCCTTGAGCTAGAGCTGACGAGGCAGCTATTTCAGCTCTCACGAAACCGTTAACTCTACTCAATTTTACGCGCAGACGTGCGCCGCATTTGGTCTGCAGGCCGTGCGCCGGACCCGGGCTATTTGGTTAGACACCCACTCTGCCGTACGTGGCAGAGTGTGTTCGTGAGGCACCGCCGCGGAAAGAAAAAAGGAAGAGAAAGAGAAAAATGAAGAAACTTCGTTGCCTCCTTCAGAGATCTCATTTCCCAAGCGCTTTTTTTTCGGCGCGGTCTTCGTTTGTGGTTTATAAAAAGGCCCGTAGCGGCGGCTATGCGTAGTCCTTCCATACGCGCGTGACTTGGGCAGCGCCGCTGTATAGTGTGTGGATTCGGTACGTGCCTTCTCGTGGTATTCCTTTAAAGCTCGTTATCACGCTCTCCCCCCTTCTCCCCCCCCCCTCTTTCTGTTTCTCCCTTCTTTGTTTCAGTGTGTTGGTAACAAATGTAGTAGAATAGGCGGGATGGCGATGCGTGTACCAGCTCTGAGCAACGAGACGCGCCTTGTTTCTTCCGTGGTCCGCAAGAAGACGCCGCGGCGTAAATCTGCTGGCGTTCCCCCGACTGGCGACCTGCCCCGGAGCAGTGGGGCCCCGCGAAGCGAGTCAGGCCCGTTTCTTTACGTCTTTTCCTTTCGGAGGTGCCTTCGCCGCGACTTCACAGCAGCGTCGTGACGACGACGGCGGCGCGCGCGCGTTATAGCTTTGCGTTTCACTGCCACCCCCTCCCTCTCACTCTCTGCTTGATGCTCGCGTGCCCTCGGGGTCGTGCCTCGCGTGGCCCCACTCGTCGTCGCCTTCATCCTCGTCCTCCCCCACCTGTTCCGTCTTCAGGCAGGCGCGGCCGGGCTGACCTGGAGAGAGGCATCTCTTCAGGGCGTGGCGAGTCCTGTTGCGACGGCGCGTTATCTCACTCGGCGCCGTGTATACGTACGCGCGCCGCTCGGGTCGGCCGTGGGGCGTCGGCGAATTAGCGCTTGGCGGTTGTAATATACCCGTACGTTCCGAAAGCGATTGCGTTTGGACGATCATTGTCTTTGCGTGTGTCTGTGGAAGTGAAAAACGCCTTGCGATACATAGTATATAATGAATAGCGTGAAATAAAAAAGAGCGACAACAGGAAGAACATCACGGGACGAGCACTGTCTGCCTACTGAAATATGTATTGCCCAAAACCACGCCTAAATAACATACCTAAGTCAGCGCTCGTCCCGTGTTGTTCTTCCTTCTGTCTCGTTTTTATTTCGCGCTGTTCATGACTATGCGTCCATACCAACTAGCCCAGCTTACCGTTCTTTTGAGCTTCGCGACAGGTAGCGAGGCACTGCAAGTGCTGAAGGTCTACGTCTGCTTAGGGCAGGCAGTGACCGCAGATCCGAACCATGAGACTGAAGTAACCAGAAGAATAAGAATGGGGCGGAGCGCAATTGGCAGGCACTCTGAAATCATGAATGGCAGTCTACCACTATCATTCTAAAAGGAAAATACGCTCTTTGTGCGCAAAACGTTTCAGAAAAGAAGAGAGATAGGACAGAGCGCACACTTACAACCGCGCTCTGTCCTATCGCTCTTCTTTTCTGAAACGTCTTGCGCACAAAGAGCGTATTTTCCTTTTAGAATGCAGTACCAACCAGCCCAAGTAGCCACCCTGTTGCTACCACTATCACTCAAGAGGAAGGTATATAACAGCTGCGTCTTACCAGTACTTACCTACGGGGCGAAAACCTGGAGGCTTACGAAGCGGTTCAACTTAATTGAGGACCACGCAGCGAGCCATGAAAAGGAAAATGATAGGTGTAACCTCAAGGGACAAGAAGAGAGCAAAGTGTGTCAGGGAATAAACGGGTGTCAAAGGGGTACTGACACCATTTTTTGAAGGAGAGGTTTCTCTGCCATACAAATCTCCTGTATACAGAGATGGCTCTGAGCAAGTGTGAAGCTCAAAATATTCTGGTAAGATATTTTATTTTATATTAAAGTCAGTTTTCCCATGGCGCACCTACCGACATTGACGCTGGCTTGACGTCAGGCTGCAGTGCTAATTCTGGTGAATTCATGCGGCAGTCTGGCTGTAGTTTTGGTGACGTCAGCTACCAAAACTTCCAAATGGCTGCCCGTGCGTCACTATGCATTCAAAATGGCCGCTTGTGCGTCACCAACGGAGCCACGGTACGGAGAGGCCGAGGAAACGTCACGGTATCTTGCGCAAGCACGTAACGAGAAGCTCATATCGTGTTGTGACGTCAGGGTACATTATAGATACCGAAACTAGCTTTTAAAAACATATTGTAATTATACTTCTCCAGGGTGCACTCACGCTTAGCAGTACATTTTTTAGGCTCTTGAGGGCTTGGCCTTTCAACTGACGCAAAACGACAACTGAGAATTTTTGTGTCGGTATACCCCTTTAAGGGCATCTTAGTCGAAATCAAGGAGAAGAAATGGGCATGGGCAGGGCATGCAGCGCGAAGGCCATATAAGAGCTGGTCATTAAGAGTAACAGGTTGGATTCCAACAGAAGGCAAGCGCGCGAGGTGGAGACAGAAAGTTAAGTCGGCAGATGAGATAAAGAAGTTTGCGGGGATGACGTGGGCGCAGCCAGCACGGGACCGGGTTGACTGGTGAAACGTGAGAGAGGCAGTGGGCGTAGTCAGGCTGACGCACATGTCGTTTTCATCGCGTAACGAGCTCGTATGAAGTCGCTTGAAGATGACATTGCGCGCGCACGGGCGCACGTGGAGAAATGCGCACGTGCGTGAACGCACGATGACTTTAATTTTTGTGTTCTCATAGTTCAAAGGGACCGACAACTGATTGTTCTCGACCCAGTTTGTTACGGTGCGACAGGAAGCTTACCCTTCGTAGCCTTTGCAGCTGCAGTGGTTTATCCTAAAAGCGCGTAGTTATTTTATAAGCAGTATATTTCGATCTGAAAGGCTCCAAACTCGCATGAAGGCTTGCTCCAGCAACGCTGAGAATTGATAGCGATGCCGCTAGTCCTTGTGAAATCGGTCGTTGTTCTGCTTTCGCAAGAGTTACTGTAGCTATGCTTAACCACCTTTATTTTGAGCTTGCAAACCATTTTTCAAAATAGCAAGCTGTTACAATGAGATGATGTGGCTTTATACACCTTGGTATTTGTACAGCGTTGTGTGCGCCTGCGCCCAAGGTTGCCTGCGCCTGTGACATGGGTGGCTTGTCCCGGCATGGGATCATTACGCCAAGCGAAGGCAGCGCCACTTTGTTGCATACAACTAACGCAGGCCTATATGTACATTTTTATGGAGTAATATCTTTTAATATAAAGAAACGAACAATATTTCAGTACTAACAGAAAAGTCATCGAACGCATACAGCAACCAATGGACCGCCTTCATCGGACCGTTTATGATCTGGCCGCCAGAGGCGCCAAAGGTCATTTTTTTGCGATTTTCAATGAAGAAATAAAAATATAAATCCACCTCTCACGAGATAAACAGGGTTGGTTTGAGTCAATGCGACGGACAATCTTTCCATCAGTGCATCATCTCATTTCATGTTCTGAGCAGTTGTCAGTCCCTTTAACATATTTCACTATAGTATACTTGTGTACGTTTTTGCGTGTATACGTGTAGGCTGTGATTCAAATTACTATTATTAGCCCTGAAAATTTTCAACTGCCTTTGTATAAAACGAATAAAATTTGGTGCAGTCGCAGCAGATGTGTATTGTTAGTTGACTACCCGTAGCTCGTAGCGCATGAACTGTATCGTTATTAACACAGTTTAAATCTTCAACTGCGAAGCTGAGGAATGCGAATGGGGTTCCATCGTAGCTGCACGCAGCACACGGGTGAATTGGATAATAATCTTTACGTTTTTATGATATTAATAATAATAACGAATAGCTATGCTATTCGTGACGGATAACCACATGTCACGCACAACGTGCGTATAACGACGGCTGGATTGATGGCGGTGTGTGTACCTTGTATACAGCCACACTCTATGAGCCGCGCCCGAACGCGTGCGAGAGTCGTTCGCTTTCTGCCGCCGCGTCGTTCGGACGCAGACAAATGACTTCCCTTTCGTGACTGACGGCCATCAGCTTGTCACGACCGGAAAACGGATATCGGCTCGCGAAAACCAACACTATACAGCATATCCCGAAAAAGAGCGAGAGAGAAAAGCCACCTTGGGACAACCAGCATGTGTTGACGTGTACCCCATACAGGGAAGAGAACAGCGCGCCGTTGTCGGGATGTGTGTGTAGATATACATAGAAGGCTGCGGCTGTGGTGAGTCTACCCACGCTGACGGATGAGCGAATGAATGAATTACAGCCGCCGGAGGTCTGGAACGGGATATATAGGTGAAGGTGCACCTGAGCTGCGCGGCGTACCGTATACGACCCCTACCTGCGTGCCGCGCTGTCGGCCGCAGCGAGAAGTTCCGGTGTGTGCGTGTGTATGCTGTTGGACGTCCCGATGGGAGACGCCCATTTCCGGAAGCAGCATTACACGCGAACACATCCCGGAATGCGGGTCGATCGCGCGGCTGCCTGCCCTTTGCTCTTTTTCATTATTTCTTATTTACCGTACCTATGCATATTCTTACCTCGGGATCACTATATGACGCTGTCGCCGAGCTAGTAGAATAAACGAGCGTCCTGTCGTATTACCGCACGCTAAACGTGCCCCTGGCAACGCGGTAAACCTTTCCCTCCTGCAGCGCATAGCGCACTGTCATAGTATCCTTGCGATTGATGTAGACTATCGCAGTAGGGAGGGTACAGGTGCTGAATACTGCAACTTGTTTCGGTCTCCCACGACTGTGCACTTGGTTAGCTAGTCACCGACGTAGCATCTACAAAATGTGGCGCGCCCTTGTCTGCCGTGCCAGTTGGCCTTCAACACAACTCGGCAACACCACTTTGCAGCACCCCTCCGTGACAACAACCTAGTCAACAGAAACGCTTTCGTGTTCTCATCTAACTTCTTTTTTCCACTCAGACCTCCAAACCGAAGATGAGTGTCCGGTCCTGGAACGGTTGAAAAATCCTTGAACATGGGATGTCACTGGAGCCGACGTTTCGGCAAGTCGTCTTGTCTTCTTCAAGGCTGCTTCAAGGCAGTTGCTGCCGTGAAGAAGACAAGTCCACTTGCCGAAACGTCAGCTCTAGCGACACCCCCTGTTCAAGGATTTTTCATCTCTTCCAGCCTCTATGTTCTCCTGAATCTCTGCCTTATCCGGGAACAGTTTGACGCAGCCTCCGAAGCACGGTGGTGTGGGTCCTTGCGCTGCGCTAGACTTTATACAGTGTCACGGTGTGCCGGTTTTTCACGAACCGAGACAGCGGCGCGGGTGTAAAGACCGCATTCAGTGCGCCTACGGCGCATCCTTTTGCATACGCGCACTGCAGCTCCGCACGTGCGGCATGGCCCGCCGTCCTAAATCAGGCGAAGAGGGTGGTGGGGTCGCTGAGGGAGTCGTACAGTGAGTGGGCTGTAGCCGCCTGCAGATGCGTCGAGTGGGCGTTGTCTATACGTGACGCTGCAGCCACCGCCAGGCGCGATTGCCACGAGGTACTCCGCGTGCTGTGCAGCTGTTGGCGGTTGACTCGCGACGTCTGCGAATGCGGCGCCGAGAGCAGTGGTGCCGCGTGCTTAATTCGCCGGTGTCCCGTGACGCCTTCTATAAGTCAAGCCTTGTATCGTGCTGTATATATTTGCGAGGTGTAATTCGTCGACCTTTTCTGAGTACGCCCCCTCGCGTTACGACTGTAATTGTCTTATAGATACTCGGACGTCCCGACTCTCATCCCCATTAGGCGATGAGGAAAATCTGTTCACTCATGAAGAGGAGGAACAAAGCAACAAGACTACCACAAATTTAGCACTTCATTCATTCATTTCTGAGAGGGGCCTACATATGGCACAGTGGGACATCAAATAAATACGTATCGAGAACGAACATTTGGCATAGAGAAGAAACCACAGCAACAAAGAACCGGAAAGCTAGAACCTGTCTATCGATTAGAAGGGCTGTCTAGTCCCACAGTAGCGCGAGCGATTATATTAGATTAGAACCTAATCTCGCGACACTTGTTAACGCTATGGTGCATGGACCCTATACTATACATGCAGTCGGCGTCAAAAGTTTCGAGACCACTAGGCTTGAGAAAGCTTTGAATTTCCCAGCAATTTGTAACTGTGTAGGGTCGAACTGCACAGTATACTTGTTATGAACGCCTTTTAGAACAGGCCGGAAATCTGCATTCAACGCTGCCTGCCGAAGCAGTGGGAATATTCAGATTTTTCTCGTGTCTGTGTTGTCTAAACTTTTGACCCTATAGGTGTACCTCTTTGGGCAAGTTTAAGGCGAGAAAACAGCTGTTACAGGCTTATGTATATACCTCCCTGCTAATTGGCGTCTTGAACTGGGCTTGTTGGTACATAGTGAGTACCGCCATTTCCCTATCGAGATCGGACGCCGCAAAAGAACTTCGTGTGCTAGCCCGTCGTCTAACGTTGGACTTGTGGAAGTCAGCGACATTTACAAGTGCACGGCTGCATACCTTGGACCCTGATCTTGAACTACGCATCTCGTCCAGCTTATCACGACGTGACTCTACCCTGCTGGTCCGTCTATGGCTTGGAGTGGCCTTCTCAAATGCTTATTCGCTTATTATTGGAATGGCTGAGAGCCCGTCATGCGAAGTCTGCGGGTGCAGCGAAACAGTCTTGCACCTTCTCTGTGAGTGCACCCGCTTCAACTCCGAAAGAGCGGCCCTCTCAGCCGCATTAGGCCAGCTGGACAACCGCCCTCTCACGGAGAACAAAATCCTAGGACCCTGACCTACCCGGTCTTCAGCACGAGCCGCTCTTGAGGGCGTTGTTGCGGTTTCTTCAAGCAACGGGACTCAATGTGAAACTGTGACTGTTAGCAGAAATTGTGGCTGTGTAGTACTTGGACTACGGTCATGACCCTTTCTTTTTTCTTTTTTGTTGCGTGCTATCATCACATCTCTACTTCTTCTTTTTCATTCTTTTACATCCCCTTTCCCCTTCCCACGTACAGGGTAGCAAACCGGAGGCTTCGTCTGGTTAACCTCCCTGTCTTTCCTTTCTCTCTTCTTCTCTCTCTCTCTCTCTGTTTGAATTTGATTTTTGCTACTAAATTCTTTGCGTAATGTTGGTTCCCACAGTGCGTCGGAACAGCGTAATTTCGGTGCTGTTCCTTCGGGGTGCGGGGCCTCACACACACACTATTCCACATCACATAGGAGCTTTACATTACACAATGAGGAACATAGCAAGATGATCAATACGAAGGAACAATGGTAGGTACTATTTTCCAGCGCGGCCCTTGAAGACCAGCGTAGGCTGGTCCGAAGGTCAGATATATGATGGCAAGGGCGGGGTCTTGGGCTAGGGGCCTCGACCATTTGCGACGCCCCGCCTCCAGAGGCAACGCCATTTCTATGTGTGCAGATGAGATCTATCTATCTATCTATCTATCTATCTATCTATCTATCTATCTATCTATCTATCTATCTATCTATCTATCTATCTATCTATCTATCTATCTATCTATCTATCTATCTATCTATCTATCTATCTATCTATCTATCTATCTATCTATCTATCTATTTATCTATCTATCTATCTATCTATCTATCTATCTATCTATCTATCTATCTATCTATCTATCTATCTATCTATCTATCTATCTATCTATCTATCTGTCTGTCTGTCTGTCTGTCTGTCTGTCTGTCTGTCTGTCTCTCTCTCTCTCTCTCCTCTCTCTCTCTCTCTCTCTCTCTCTCTCTCTCTCTCTCTCTCTCATTTCTTTCTCGTCAGTGTCAGGCCCATCGACACTCACCTTACCTCCCTTCTCTTTGAGTCTGCACATCTTTCAAAATGCCTATCGCGCATGCGTGCGTGTCGGGGAGCCTGTAAGCGCGCACCTCTTTTTTTTTTTTTTTGTTCTCTTTTGAGTTGCCGAACGCGTCGGATGGGCGCAGAATCATTTGTGACGGATGAACGCGCACGGTGGAGGAAATTGCGATTGCGGCAGATATTTCGTCGTTAAGAGGACCGAGCGGGGCAGACCTTATGCTTCAGGTGGGAGAGCAGGGACGGATATATTGCCGGATCGGTGTATGCGCGCGGTTATATATTTCATCATCATGAGCGCGCTGTCCTAGCTCTGCGACTGCCCATGCGCCTGTTGAGTATACTCGAATAATGATTAAGAAAAAAAAAAGGAGATAGAACGTCGTCGGAAATGTTGAAATGCCGCGTAGGAAGATGCAATCCCATTTCTTTGCTCCGCTCGTATATCGAATTGCGCTCCAGGTGGAACTGACAGAGAGAAAGAAATGGCGGTTTCACTTGAAATCGAAGTAGCGCGTCTCTTTGTATATAAATGGATGCTGCAAAGTTCTTCCTTTCTTCTTTCTTTCTTTCTTTTCTTTTTTTGTTCCTTTCACAAGAGCAACCTGAATTTCCCAGGTGTAGCTTTCTCCGATTCGGGGATGACGCAAAGCCCTTTGTGACATGGCAGAGCAGGGGAGTACTGAAACGTATACATATAACTATTACGAGACCGTGATTCGAAGCGCGCTGCTCTGTTAAGGCGCCTATAGATTCCATCTCTCTTCCTGGCTTCCTCCCGTGTTTTGCCCTTTATGGTCGCTTATATTTCCGAGAATTAAATACATTGTTCGCTCTGCTAGACATTAGAATGATTTCTATGGCATTGAAAGTTACTACAGCACCGAAAATTCGCAAAGTATATTGCAGTTCAGTACAAAACGCGCCGACGCGAAAAGAATAACGGATGCTTGGTTGAATAGCAGTCAGATGTCCAAGAGAACAATCTCATTGTCCATAACGACACAGAGAGGGTTGGCTCGCGCACATGCCTCATATCTTTTTAAAAATATTAACGCTGCCTCCATTATCTCCTTCGTTATATACCATCTTTGTGACGAAAGAGCACACGTAATCGTTTGAACTGTGCGTTCATTCTTTTTATTTTTCTTTGCACGTCCAGCTAGTCCTCCAATAAGCGGCCTGATGCGAGTGGTTACCCAATTTGAGATTACATGTATGTATGCTGTACACAATGTCAAACAGGGCAACCGCTATAGCATCTGCATGAGCACTTTTGCGAGAGCTGCACGCGCGAAAGCGCGCAGTCAGAGAATAGTTAAATCGAACGTTACGCAAACCGCACGTGGACTTGCAATGACAGAAATGTTTGTACAAAACGGCGAAATTCAGAGATGATACGTTGTTTTGGCGCAGTATAATGTGGGGCCCTGGTCTAATCAATACACTTCGGCCAGCCGTGGTAGTTTAGCGGCTAAGGCGTCGCGCTGCTTAGTTCGAAGGTCGCGGGTTCGATTGCCCGCGCCTCCGCGGCGGCACTTCAATGAGAGCGAAACACAGAAACAACCGCGTGCGATCGATTCATACGCCAAAATTAATATGGAGAATACTCCCACAATACTCCCACCACGACATGCCTCGTAATCAAATTGTGGTTTTGTCACGTTTACCCCATGATTAAATTGTTAACCTATTTTGACCAGCTGCGATATTTTTTAACGCACACACCCGAAGCGCGGTACGCGCAAGCTCTTGCATTCCGCTGGAAGAGTGAGCAGCCGCCGAGGCTCTAAATTGAGCCCAGGGCCTTGCGTTCTCAACGGGGCACTGACCTACAGCGGTATCATAGGTTGCCACTTCTTTGAACGTAGATGAACCCGATTAAACATTAAAGTTAAGGTTCACTATATCCAAATGCGTTACAATATCCTCCTTATCTGCTATGTAGCTGCCCTGATGAGGTGGTCAAGCTCAACTCAAGCTGCTAATTGCAGCCTTTATTGCCTGGTCATCCTCGTAACCCAGTTGCAAAATTAATCCACTTCAATTCAGTTCGAAACAACGTTTTAATTTATTTATTCGGGAAACATGGTTTGATTCCGTAATGGACGCCAAGGCAGCGCTTAGTGTATACATCTGTATATAGATTGCATGCACCGGTCTCGAAATTTCCGCCTGGGAACATGCAGCGCGTAATGCGGCTTTTGGCGCACATGCGCACTGACGCTTATCGTAGAAAGCCTTCCTTGCGCACTATATATAGTTCTGGGGATACGCCGCTCAAGCATCTGGTATGCCAGTATACCAGTAACAGTGTATTACGTCAGGGTTTGCGAAAACTCCCGCCAGCTTGCGGTGTGCTGCACGTTGCAAAGTGCGCGCGGCCGGAGATGCTTCGACGCCGCGGCGCCACTAGCGTTTGTTGCTGTCTCGATTGCTCTTCGCAACTTGGCGCGATTCGGCTTTCAGGTTTCGTAATTTTTGGCTTCTAGTCTGCGGCGAGACAGAAAAAGAGGTATTTCCATTGTGCGGCCATGCAGTTCTCTATAACGCCGCGCCGCCGCAAAGTGACGATGGTGATGATGTCGTATTCGTCACTGGTTCACCCCAACCCTGGAGGATTGGCCCAGAAACAAATAATTTATTTAAAAAAAAACGGGCACACGTGAATTGTATTAATGTTGAGGACAGGCACGTAGCTAGGATTTTTTTTCGGGAGGGACCCAAACCTAATTGTTCGAAAGAAAGTCTTTCCACAAATGCCCGGGATTATAGAAGGCTGGACGAATTTCGGGGTGGGAAGGGGGGGGGGGGCTGCCCCCCCACCCCTGTCTACGTGCCTGGTTGAGAATAATTTAGGATAATCAATATAAATTCAGAATCAAGCGTGTTTTATGGAGTCCAAACTCCTAAATAAAAATAAACACATAAGATCGGCGGATCCCGCGCACTATGGGAGTTGTTTTTGACTTAGGTTGCTTCAGTGTTCACGAGTAGTAGTGTTCCTATTTAGCGACGATTTGCCGGTACTGTGCACACTATATAAAACAAGTCGAGCACCTATAGCTTTTCGTTAGCGCTTCGTTCAAGGCAAACTATTTCTAAAGCTCCGGGAGATTTAGAAATTATTCGCTATTCGCTATTGTGTCCTGTGTACAGCGTATAATAAAAGATACAGCCCACTCGATATGCTGCTGCATGCTATTCAATTTCGAAACAAACGCTTTAATCCCCGAACTCAACATTTGTCAAGCACAGTCATTCTCTTGAGATAGGGAACGTTCTTGGACCGTGGGGAAATAACCTGCGCATTTAATGCACCGAAAGCAGTTCCGAGCTTTCTTATAGAGACGCTGGTCTCATATGAATAGCTCATTTAAATACATTACACCGTTTATTTTTGCTGTGTCTGTTTTGCGCATATGTTCTGTATCTGTTGCGGACTCTGTATGTCGCACCATTTTTCATTATATTCATCTGGCGTAGTTGGCTGTAGGAGTATATACCTATCCAGTACTGATTAAAGATTTTCTCTCTCTCTCTCTCTCTGTTTCTTTCTCTCGCACAAACACACACGCACTCACACGCACACACTACACTCACACACACTTTCGTGGTGTAGGCATGTACACCTTGTTGCATTACGTACATAGTCACTGAGCTACCACAAAGATTGTGCCTTCATGAGCATCTGATCTCAGTTGATGTACAGTACGGTCCACTGTTAAAGGGAACACTCGAATGAGCAACTTTCATTTTCTTGGCCCCCTAACGGCTAGTGGGTGCGGAAAGATTGTGCGTGCACGTTACTGGTCTATCATAAGGATTCCGAACTGTCAACTACCAGTAGTGTTATGCAAGTCTAAGCCACTCTGCTTTTGTAGGAGAGCGAAATCCGGACCTACCCGAAACGCAAGTGTTCCCTTTGACAGTGGACCCGTCTGTACGATCGCAAAAACTCCGCGCAACTCACGAATGGCTACAAGTGTAGCGTCAGCGAACAGTTGAAAAAAAAAAATAGAGAGAAGAATAGATTACTGCTGTCTGTGTCTAACAGAAATAGGTCGCCATTGTCGAGTCGTTTCTGTTCTTGCAGCAACGGTGTATATATGGTATAAGCTTTCACCGTTATGTGATGCATGCAACTCTCGTATAGCGGTTATAGTGTGGCGCAACGCGTTGAACTTGCACCTGGAATATCGCGCCCACAGACTTTTCGCTGCGCTTCGTGTGTCTTCTTGTAGAAAGAGATAAGGACACCAGGAAGAATGAAATATAAAACTGCTCTTTCAGGACAGAGAGAGAGAGAGAGAACGGAGACGCCGTCTTTTCTAACCGGAAGCACCACTGGCTTGAGCAAGTGTTTGTTATTCCGCTCGTCGTACGCAGCCCTGACGAGGCTCCGAGGTTTCTTTATGCAAGGCGCCGCGTTTGCGTCGGCACCGGCGAACGTGGTGCGCGCGCGCATCTGTATCAGAGCGCGCGCAGGAGCTTCTTTTGCTGGCGGGGCGAATTCGCTTCCGGCTTTTTTTAGCCTTGGCCCATGCCCCCGCGCGCGTGTTTTTGTTAAGACTATACGAGGATCGCACTAGCCGCAGTCCCTCGCTCGCCTTTTTTTTTTCTTTCTTTCTTTCTTTCTTTCTTTCTTTCTTTCTTTCTTTCTTTCTTTCTTTCTTTCTTTCTTTCAGCCCATTTACGCGTTATTTATCTCGTTTCTCTATACGACGGCCTCCCCGTAGAATGTAGGCCGCCCAGATGGGCCGCATGGTCAGCTTCTACTCGAAGTCCACTTCTGAGTCGGTTGTGGCGTAAAAAGAAAGCCCGGCTCTCTTCGTTACAAGCAGCGATTGTCAGTGGCGGTTCTCGGGTGGTTGTACACTGTCCTGCTGAGGAACGCTTTGAGATATGATTTGAGAGAAATGATTGATGGAAAGGAAGGACGGAATAGCCTTATTAAGCAGGTAATTTAACGGCAGTTCTGGGTGGGGCCCTCAGTCTGCCCAGGGCTCCACTGGCTCTTGCTGCTCGCTGAGCATACCCTAGGAGGGCCTGTTGGCTTAAAACCTTATCTGAGAAAGTGGAAGAACACATATGCGGTTTAGAATATATGTGCAGAGGAAAACATCGGCAGCAAGCCCCAGTGTATAATATTAAGCGGTTGTTTCAACAAAACTGTATTGCTGCATGTAGCGTCTTTCGAAGAATATTGCTTATTAACAGGGCTAGTATGATCGTTTAGTGCCTGAACGAGGCTGCCAGATGTAAGGTCGTGTTACTACAGACAAGGAAGAAACGCGTTAAAATGGAAAGTTAGGCAAGTTAGTGTGGATTCATGATGATAAACACCGCATAAGAAAAGGGGTAGCGGCTGTCTTGTTTGTGTTTGTGTGTGCGTGCGTGTGTGTGTGTGTGTGTGTGTGCGTGTGTGTGTGTTTTATTCCCTTAGCTTATGCACTGTTTGTCATCGGCATGAAACGATGCTGGAGTGTATCTATAGACAAAGTAGGATGAAGTGCTTCTTAAAATCATTACACACTGTTCATGAAAGCGTGCAGATTGTTTATCGTAATTTACGTTTTTGGCATTTCTTGCTATTCGTGACGCTGTTAAGCTCGCACGACGCGTCACTGAGGTCAGCGTGTGTAAAAGTAGTCGTGGTGCTGTACATCCGATGGACTCGTAAGGATTTATTATTTTTTCCTCAGTTGACGGAGCTTTCGCGTGGCCAAATTTTATTCTCAGGCTTGAAAGTCTACCACATTATTTATTGACTTGTTTTTGAATACTGCAGTTTATATTGTGCTAACATGCGAAGTGCTTTCTGTTTTTTCTGATTTCGCACGTATATTATATAACGGCACGTAACGTTCGAAAAGTTCACTTTTGAACTCGGCGAGAACGTTCGGAGCATGGCGCACGTGGTGAACTGGCCCCGACGGGGTCAGGTCATGTCATGCTCGCCATCTCTTCGCTAGAGAAAGCGGCCAGCTGCTATGCTCGCACAAAGGCGAGAAAGCTCGAACTCAAAGCGCGCGCACCGATCAGCGCCTAAAATAATCGGCCGCTGCCCGCGCGTGCGTGGTTGCGCGCGCTAGCATTCAAAGAGGCCTTGCTTGCCTGCCTTCCCGTCTATGCGAACTCGAAGCAGGCGTGAACTGCTATTCTCGACAGCGCTGGCGTTCGCTCGCTCGCTCTTCCTTCTCATCGTGCGGTGTGCCGCGGGCTCGGTCAGCGCCTCGTGCAGCCCTGCTCGCTATACGCTTACGGGGCATTGTCCGAAAGCGCTCAGAGGCCAAGCTAGCGTAGCAGCCCGGGGAGGGTGGGAATGAAAATGGTTGGCGTCTTGGCGCCCGCGCGCGCGACGACCGTCTCCTTCCTTTTGTCCTGTCAGTGCGGCCCATAGCGCGGCATACAAATGAACTCGCGATGGCCGGCGCTGCGGTTTCGTGCTGCGCGTGCTCTTTTTTTTTTCTTTGTTCTCTCTTCCTCATTAAACGTTCATTATATGCGCCTAGGCGCGCACTGAGGCGCTGAGATTGGCCGCGGGACAAAAGGCGAGGCTCGGTAAGATGATGAGAATGAGACTGGTACGCGCACTCGCCCCGGAAGTGCGTCGGTAAAAAAAAAAAGAAATGCGACTGCCTTGACCTCTGATTGCGCAGCTGGCGGCGGAATTCCCGTTTAATTTCGCTCGCTCTGAGAACTTGCCTGTCCCCCTATACGGCTTCATGTGGCGGTCGTCCGTTGTGATCGCCCGAATCTTTTTGTTCTTCCCGCTGGCCGAACTCCTTAAAGACTCGCTTCCTCGGCGTTATGAGGTCGAGTGCCGTTTAACCGACCGTTCTTTTGGAACGGTGCGCATTAAGAACGGGGAGAGGCCGGAAGTTCCCCGCTGACGAGTCACCGCTTTCAGGTGGTCTCACCCAGGGAGAAGTGACGTAAACGCGTTCTGAACGGCGGGCGGCTTATTTTGAGGTCCCTGTTTATTGCGACACCATTGGTCCGGCGCCAAGGACGCGGAGGCCGAAAGCTCTGGTCGACTTTTGAATGTGGGCCATTTGCCTTCTCAATAAGCACGTGCACCCCGTGCTCGTGTTGTTTGCGCAACACCTTAACTGCTAAGCTATACCGCGCTCACTGACTTAGCGCCCTGTGTGATTTCGGTGAGCGTTATAGAACCGCAGGCGTCTCTTATAGCCTGAGTTGCTTTGGGACGTTAAACCCCACAAACCAACCAATCACAGCAGAACTTCGTAGCCACCAAGCCGGGTTGACTTACCATCATCCCGTGTGTGCGTTCCTTTCGTGCCTTACAGCAAACTGAACGCACATACATTCATCATCCTCATCGGCGCTCAGCTTATGTCTATGTCCACTACAAACAGAAAGCTTCTCCCAGTGATCTATTAGCCCTGCGTGGGCTGTGTCCATTTCATCCCTGCGAAATTCTTGATTTCTTCGCCCCATCGAAGTCGCTGCCGTCCTCGGCTTCGTTGCACTTCCCTTGGTGTCCGTTCTATTACACTATAACTGACCACCGGTTGTCTGTACTACGCATTATGTGGTGGGCTGCAAGTCCATCTCTTTCGCTTAATATCAAACTAGAATGTCAGCTGCACCTCTTTCTTGTCTGACTCGTTCATCTAAGAACAGTGTAGGATTCGTCGTGTTGGTATAACATGCTTATACAATTCTTAGCAGCGCAACAACCAAGAGGGCAGCGCAACAACCCCTCTTGGTTGTTGCGCTGCTAAGAATTTTAATCGTTCATCTAGTAATATTACGCCGACCATTTTCCGTTCCATTGGTCGCTGCGTGGTCCTTAACTTTTTTTCGAATACCTTTTTTGTTATACTCAACGTTTCAACCCCATGTGTTTTTTGCTCATACATAAAGTTCTCGTGCCCCTATATATGACCACCACGCGTGGTGTGTATGTGGCGGTGTGTAGCTATAGCTCGTATGCGCCTTATTTCTCGTCTGCGAACTGCGTGGATTCGTTTATTTGGAGAACGAAGCAGGTTGTGTGGCGAGCTCTAGCTGAGTGAGCGTTTCTGCGCCGAAGCGATGTAGACGACGCAGCAGCTACTCTTTCCGTCGTGCGCGCTTCGGAGAGATCCCGACAGTTCGCTCGGTCGTGACCGACCCTTGCCTGCGCGTTACGATAACAAACACGCTGCCGGGGTTAGCAACAGCGTGAGTGATGCGGCTTCTCTGTCACGAGAGCGTCTGCTGCCGCTGCAGTTGCGATTGCTTTAGTTTTCGGATGTGACAGTGATTCGGTTACAGCAGGGGTCTCAAACAAACGGCCCGCGGGCCTTTCGCTATAGCTGCCCGCGGCTTAGCAAGGAATAAAGTTCTGTGACTTTGCTAAATGGCACTCGCATTAGCAAAAAAAAAAAAGAAAAGAAAAGAAAAGAAAAAAACCGCCTTGTTCGGGTAAGCTACAGAGACAGGACTGGTCTCGAGCATTTTTTTTTTTTATGAGGCACCCCGTGCGGTCACTATGAGTAGAAATGTCACGGTGGAAAGAAAATTCTATATTTCAGAATCGGCGTCCAGATTTTAGTCATTATGGAGATCAGCATCCATATCTTTCTCTAAACATGACGTCAAATTCCCTTTATTAATGGCCCATATATGAGATACGGGGAAGGCTTTCTTTCAGTGGCAATGTTAGGAGACACTTTGTTAACCCCCCCCCCCCCCCCCCCACCCCTCCACTCCGTCCTACGCATCAACTATTGATCTTCACTGTCTCGGCCCTTGTGGGACTAAATTTCGTGACTGCGGCCCGCTATTTGGGGTGAGTTTGAGGATACCAGAATCTTGGAGGAATGCCAACATCATCTTGATCCATAAGAAAGGGGACGTCAAGGACCTGAAAAATTACAGGCCCATCAGCTTACTGTCCGTTGTCTACAAGCTATTCACAAAAGTAATTGCTAACAGAATTAATAGGACATTAGAGTTTAATCAACCAAGGGACCAGGCAGGATTTCGTACAGGCTTCTCAACAATAGACCATATTCATACTATCAATCAGGTGATAGAGAAATGCGCGGAATACAACCAACCCCTATACATAGCCTTCATAGATTACGAGAAGGCATTTGATTCGGTGGAGACATCAGCAGTCATGCAAGCACTGCGGAATCAGGGCATCGACGAAGCCTATATAAACATAATGGAAGACATCTACAGCGCATCCACAGCCACTATAGTCCTTCATAAAGAAAGCGACAGAATCCCAATAAAGAAGGGCGTACGACAGGGAGACACGATCTCTCCAATGCTATTCACCGCGTGTTTACAGGAGGTTTTCAGGGCCCTAGATTGGGAAGAATTAGGGATAAGAGTTAATGGAGAGTATCTCAGTAATCTGCGATTCGCTGATGACATTGCATTGATGAGTAACGCGGGAGACGAATTACAGCTCATGATTACTGAACTGGATACGGAAAGTAGAAGAGTAGGTCTGAAAATTAATATGCATAAAACTAAAGTAATGTGGAACAATCTTGGCAGAGAACAGTGCTTTGCGATAGGTGGCGAGACGCTGGAAGTTGTAAAGGAGTACGTCTACTTAGGACAGGTAGTAACCGCGGAGCCGAACCATGAGAGTGAAATAACTAGGAGAATAAGGATGGGATGGGGCTCATTCGGCAAGCACTATCAAATCATGAATGGTAGTCTACCACTATCTCTCAAGAGGAAGGTATATAACAGCTGCATCTTACCGGTACTTACCTACGGAGCAGAAACCTGGAGACTTACAAAGAGGGTTCAACTTAAATTGAGGACGACGCAGCGAGCGATGGAAAGGAAAATGATAGGTGTAACCTTAAGAGACAGGAAGAGAGCAGAGTGGGTCAGGGAACAAACGGGGGTTAAGGATATCATAGTTGAAATTAAGAAGAAGAAATGGATATGGACCGGCCACGTAGCACGTCGGCAGGATAACCGGTGGTCATTAAGGGTAACTGACTGGATTCCAAGAGATGGCAAACGCGTGAGGGGGAGACAAAAAATTAGGTGGGTAGATGAGATAAGAAGTTTGCAGGTATAACGTGGCAGCAGAAAGCACAGGACCGAGTTGATTGGCGGAGCATGGGAGAGGCCTTTGCCCTGCAGTGGGCGTAGACAGGCTGATGATGAGGCCCCTGGGTTACAGGCATTGAGTCCTGTTGGTATACATCCTTTTAATTAATGAGAAAGGCTCGCATTAGGCGCGAAAAGTGACCGTCTGCGGTGTCGGCGTCAACACGACCGATTGAGAAGTCACGCGATCACAGATGGCGTCACGATGACGTCGCAGATCTCCAAAATTTGTTAACTTCATCATGACGTCACTGTGGCTTCAAGAGACGACATCGTCGCTGTATAAAACAACAGTAAAAGAAAGGTAGCAATCTCCTTCACTAACGCTGGGGAGAGCATATGATAAAGCGTACGCTTTCGCAAGACTATCTTTCTGTATCAAATTTTCCGCGTGCTTTTTTTTTTATTTTGCGTTGAAGTTACCGGATGTTAAAGGGAGGACACTAAAGGGAAGCTCCGGTTTACTTTGAAATGATCGTTTTTGGAGACTGTTCCCTTTTTTTTTTAATTAGAGTTTTACAGAAATTTGATCACTGGAAGAAGTGAGAGAGAGAGCGAGAGAACTTGATTACTAAACTAAGAACTCAGGGTATACCCTCTTGTCCGAGGGTGTACCGTTGGTTTCGCCGTAGCCCCGCCACGGTGGTCTAGTGGTTATGGCACTCGACTGCTGATCCGAAGGTCGCGGGATCGAATCCCGGCCGCGGCGGCTGCATTTTCGATGGAGGCGAAAATGTTTGAGGCCCGTGTACTTAGATTTAGGTGCACGTTAAAGAACCCCCAGGTGGTCGAAATTTCCGGAGCCCTCCACTACGGCGTCTCTCATAATCATATCTTGGTTTGGGACGTTAAACCCCAGATATTATTATTATTCGCCGTATAGCTCTGACGTCCCAGTCCACTAGCCATTTCTGGCACTCAAGGTGCGGTTTGAGAATGGTGACCTCCCATAGCTATTGGTTTCTGTTAGTGTATGTAGTTCTTTTTAGCGAGGGATGAGATAGAAGTCAAAAGGCTATGCTTTTCTTTGACTTTTGCGCAATCATTCCCCAGCACCTGTATAAGTCGGTGCGACGTTAAGGATTTTAATGTACAAGGGGTGTTCGAATGAAAAGGTACGAAACGACACTTTCGGTGTAAATGAAGACTTTATTCAAAGTATACACTATGTGCCCGATCACAACGATCCCATTGATGAACGAACCAAAGGACTCCTTGTTCCCATAATTCCTGTGGCCGTGACGAGACCCAATCCTTCACAGGGTCCTTGAGTTTTTCGTCCGAGTTGGAGCGCTTCCCTTTCAGATGTTTTTGCAGGAGATGAGACACATGGAAATTGCAGGCAATTAATGGTGGCCGGTTTAACACTTTCCGCTGTAAGAAATCGGATAATGCGTCGCTACTCCTTAATCGTCACACCTTGCGATGTGAATGCCACACTGCCCTCACACGCACTGCCGCGTCAATTGGACGGCGCTCTTTATAAGAGCCTCTGGTATCTCCTGCGTATTCGGGCGCCCCCCGCATGCTCCGATCCACGGCAGAGACTCCAATCGCATCCTTAGAAGTCTCGCTACGTTCTCCCATAGCGGAATAGGCATCTATGTTAATGGTTATGTTACGACGTTTGGTACCTTATCATGTGAGCACCCCTTTATTTATTTGGGTGGTTGTGTCACAGTAAATGTTTTGAAAGCTAGTATTTGGCTCATTCGTTCCACAAAGAAGAGTATATTTAACGGTAACAAGAAATATCCACGGGCTCCTACAGGCGTCATCAGAAATCGCGATGTGCTGACGCCTCTTAAAACTTGTGCGAGAACTGTCGTTGCGCGCATGCGACCATTGCTGTGTATCTCTCTTCACGGGTTCGCCGTCCGCATGCACTAAACAATGTAATCTTTCGCCGTACTCGATACTGTAATCATTCTTTGACGATAACGTATGTAAACACCTGCTGGCCCGTCGTGTGTGTGTGTGTGTGTATGGAAAGCGTTGCATGCATCGACATAATAATAATAATTGTTAGGGTTTAACGTCTCAAAACCACGATGTGATTATGAGGGACGCCTTAGTGGAGGGCTCCGGTAATTTAGACCGCCTGGGGCTCTTTAACGTCCACCTAAATCTAAGCACACGGGCCTCAATCATTTTCGTCTCCATCGAAAATGCGGCCGCCGCCGCCAGGATTCGATCCCGCGACCGGCGGGTCAGCAGTCGAGCAGCATGCATCGACGTAGCGAGCTCACTTTTTTCGTGGCGTCGATCACACGCAGAGGCGCAACCGTACACATGCAGTAATTTCCTAAAAACAAACATATTACTGCAAGGAACTCTGGAATACGGGCACCTATAAGATTCAGCTTGTGGTGATGGGCAGCACATGTGCATTACAGTAATATGAGAGGATTTACGGCCAAAGCCACTATATGATTATTAGGCGCGCCGTAGCAGAGGGCTTCTGAAATTCTGACTATCTGGTGTTCTTTAACGGGCACTGACATCGCACAGTATATACACGGGCCTCCATAGCATTTCGCCTCCATCGGAAATCGACCGGCGCGTTCGGGATCGAACCTGCGACCTTCGGGTCAGCAGCCGAGCACCGTAGCCAACGTACCACCGAGGCGGGCCAGCCTGTTAGTTCAAGGTCACCTTCGCATGAGACATACAAGTCTTTCTTTCTCCTTAATAAACTGCGTCATTCCGGTTTCCCAGCAAAGTAATTTTTTTTTTTTTCATTTTCCACGAAATGTTTGCGTTATATAATCGCGGCAGTTTGCAACGATTAGACGAATGAGGTCATACTCATTGTCTTTACCGTGTTTAGACAAAATATGAATGCTCGAGAATTCGTAAATTCCAGACGTAATAAGTGACGTCACAGAAACGTTTGAGGCGACCCAGTATGCACATGTAGAGAAAACCGTGTACGAGCCATCATTCCAATGGTAACGCTGAACCCATTTCTGCGCCCGAGTTCCCTGTAGCAATTTTCTTGCGGGCAACTCTGTGCGACAACTCAGCGATTTGCTCTCTCTCTTTCTCTTATTTTCTCTATCTCTCTCTCTTGCTCTCCGTTTTTCTGCGAACTCCTGCACAATCTCATGCGAAGAGAGCTTCCTCGCCCGCGAGGCACGAAGCAGTTTGCGACCCCGTGGCCATTTTGCAGCAGCTCCAAATTACATTTGCGGGACGTTCTCGAAGCGCGGTTACAGCTAGCGCTACCCTGGGCTTCGACTGCAGCGCTGGTTCTAACCGCGTTGTATCCCGTTTTGCCGCCGGTACTTTCTTCTTGCTGCGGTGTGCACGCCATGTTCCACGCATACAGCCCTCTTGCGCGACGTTTAGGTCTCGTCTAACACGCCCGCCAGGCGCTGCAGCGACGCTGGTGGTGACTAGAGCGTTCGTCGCAGCCCCGGGTCCATTACGCTAACCTAATTCGCTCGTCCGGAGCGACGTGATACATGAAGCGGCCAGTGTACGAGACGGAGAAAAATCGTCCACCGTGAATCGCGCGCCGCCGCTTCGGAGCCTCGTCGCATCCATAGATGTAACCGCCGGTCTCGGAGGCCTTGCGTTTTGCTGGGGACCGGGACCGTGATTACGCCCGCGTAATTGCCTCACATTAACTTTTCTCTCTCTCTCTCTCTCCTGCCCTTTCTCGCTTTTAGGTGCTGTGTTGGAAACTCCAGTTTCTCTTGGGAGGGACGTCGCCACGAATGTTCCTTTCGTAATTCCTTTAATAACTGGCGACGCAAGTCTCACAACGACTTCGTTTACGACATATTTTATAGGAAATGAAAAAGAACACTGAATGCTCTCTATGTTCTTTCCTCCTGCGCTTTGTGACGTTATTTGTTTCGACACTCTGTGTACAATGACATCCTAATATGATTAAGTAAAGCAATTCGCAATGAGTTGGCGGTGCGTGGGGTAACTGTCCTTTTTCCCACATGTTGTATTACACACTCACAGAGCTTCAGACGATGGTGAAATACTTAATTATTGCGAACGTAAAACATATTGCGCGGATCTTGGTTTGCTGCAGAAGGAGCTTTCGTAAATTTCTTGGCGTATAGCCCTACAGCTAGATAGATAGCGACTTATCAAACAATCTAGACTCCAGAAATTCATCAGGGGGTGGGGGGGGAACGATACCTACGAGACTCTCTATAGGTTGGTTGCTATGCAAAAAGTGATCCGGTATTGTGTTGTGTCCTCGGTTTGTCGATATCACTGCCGGAGTGCTCGTTCACATTTCGGCACCGGAAGAACAAGTGTGTCCGCCTTCCATTGTGAACTTCAAGTGGATGGGAGCATAATAAAAAGGGGGGAAGGGGAGCTATCTCAAAATTTGAATCTCCGCTCACGCCTTCCTCTCGTCAAGCGAATCCAGTCATTGTGCGCGAACTTACAAATCTAAGCTGCCATCGATTTCGTTCCTTTCCAAGTTTCGCCCGTTTTCTTTCTCTTCTTTCTCTTTTTATTTTTCTCTCTCTCTCTTTAAGTGCCATCGATCGGGTACGGCCTTGTTCTTCTGAAGCGCGTAACAAAAGAAACTCAGTGAATATATATGAGCGGCGCTTATGAACCCATACACGCCATCGTTACTTTTCACACGTCTCGCAAGGGGCTCGAGTTAAGCGCAATGACGTCAGCGCGCACATTGTCGACACTCCGAAGCACTGCGTGGGTAGTGTTGCGCAACCACCGAGTATATATCCCCGGAAGCGATCGATATAAAATTACAGCCCAGCGGTTCTTTCGTTCACGTCACAGCATCCCTACACCAGCGCGAACTCTTGCTGATACTTTTCTTCCTCTATATAAACTTCTCCGGCGGCTCTCACGAGATCCGCGAATACATAATCGTCGGGCTTCCGCGAAAAGTAGCAGCAACACATTCGTTCGACGTTGCTGGAAGAAAAAGTGTGTCTAAAGGCGATGGATAAACGGGGGAGGAGGGTTGGGGGGATGGAGTTGTAGCCCTGCGGCGTTTCTTTTTTTACATATTCTGTATCGCATTCTCCCATTCGGTGCGCTAGCGCGCTCGCAATGCTTTGGAAACTCCTCCCCGCGCGTGGGCGTGCGGTCTTTCGCGACGGATCTTGGGCAACCCCGCCGCGGCGCAGCCGAGGGCCCGGCCTCGTTTTCGTTGACGTCTGCGGGGGCGCAAGACCCGTCTTGCGCAGTGCGCGCACACTCACGCAACCGCTGCTGCTGGTGAACTGGAAGAGTCCTCCTCTTCGTTCTCACTATTTCACGCTTTTTCTTTTTTTATCATCGTCGTCATCAAAGGTTCATTCATTCATTCGTTCGGAAGAGCCCTCCCCTTCCCTTCGCACTCTTTCACGCGCCTACTTCTTCTCCGTCGTGGTCGCCATCATAGATTAATTAATTAATTAATTAATTCGGGATAGTCTTCCCCTTCATTTTTCTTCGCACTCTTTCATCCATCTTCGTCGTCCTCATGAAAGGTCCATTCATTGATATATTCGCGAGTGTCCTCCTCTTCTTTTTTCTTCGTACTCTCCCACGCTTCTTCTTCAGAGGTTGCGTCATTCTTACTACTTTCTTTTCTTCTTTTTCTTCTTCTCCTCCTCCGACCTCTTCCACCGCTGCCACTACCATGCACTGCGCGCTCTTTTTGCCCTCCGTGCATTTCGTGTGCCTCGAGCAACTTTCTGTCAGCTCGAGTGCTTCTACTCGTATACCCTCGTGTCCTGCGCTTGACGTGTGCACGCCTCTCTTACGGAGAGTTTCCTAATGAAGTTCTTAGGAAGTAACCTGGCGCTGCGATCGTTCAGCCGTCGTGACCTCGAAGGAGGTGTAATCATTCAAGTCCTCCCTGGTGTTATCGTGGAGGAACGAAGAAGAAAAGTGAATTTAAGACCTACTTCGTTAATACACGGACTTGCGCGTAATCTTAGTGCATAGTATGATGTGTTTTTAGACGCGATATTGCGGCTTTACTTATTAAACGCTTGATTCTTCCGAAGTTTGCCAGCGATTATGTTTTTTTTTTTCTCGACGGGTAAAAGCTGCAGTAAGTTTCATTACTTATATGCATAGTACTTTCGAGCTCTTGCGTGTAAAATGCAGCTTTCCACAGAGAATCTTGGTATATTCGCAAAGCCACAAAGTCGTTCGAAGTCAGAAGGTCAAAAGTATAGTTTAAGCAGATGCATAAACTACCGCAAACGATCATTCCCACGATAGCCCATACCACACATGCATTTCCAACAGACACTGCGTAGCGGCAGGTTTCACTACTGGAAACTAGATGTCTCTCTGTCTAGCAGTCGCCGCCTTGTCAGTCGAGGCCCAAATAAGAGCTGCCAGTGCCGAGCGGCATTCAAGTATGTCAGCGGTGTATTCTTTATGGCAGGAATTCGCGCTCGCCTCCCCACTATGAGCACCCCCTCCTCCCCATATAACGATAGAGAATATAAAAGTAGCTTATGCGTATCTAATTACACTTTTGCAGAGCATGTCTGTTGTCATTTGGGCGTTCGGTTGGTTCATCTGGCGTGAACCTTACCAACGAGCACATTCTTCATTCTTCGCCTTCCCAGCTGCTCTCTCTCTCTCTCTTTTTTTGCTGGCCATCCGCCAACGGCTAAGGTGCAGCGCTACCAAGCTAGAGGTTCGATTTCCGCCTCTACAACGGTCGCATCTCGGTGGGGGTGAAATAAAAATGAAAAAAAAAAAGATAAAATAAAACACCCGTGTGCTTACACTTACTTGAATCGTTAAGAACCCCAGACGGTCGAAATTATTCCGGATTCCCCCATTACAGCGAGCCTCAGGATCATTTCGTAGCTATGGCACGTAGAACTCCGAAATTTATTATTTTTTTCTCGCTATCCCAACATTGGTGCACGTTGCGGTTGCTGTGCGCACGCATACAAACTTTGTCGCGCACACTCGAACGCCTGCATCATGTTAATTACCTATTCCCATTGATATATATTACACATATTAACCGCGTTCTCGTTCCTGTAATGGAACGAAAGCGGTCGAAACGTCGTTCAAAGCTTACGCGGCAAGCTGCTCAATTAAGCCCTCAATTTCCCGACCGATAGCTCTCGGGTCGTGACCTTAGTAGGGCCGATGGCTTGGCTTTCTCTTCTGTCACTTGACGTAGCGTGTCGAGAACACACGAGAATGTGAGGCGAGCATGTATGTGGGCGTCTGCGTGTGCGCGCGCGCCTATATACTATGTGGACGTGGCCGACCGAGAAGAAGGAGGCGTCCGTGAGAAGCGGCGCACTGCGGGTATTTCTTCCCGGCCTTCAGGTTGAAGCAGCGGCGGCAGCGAGTCCTCTCCTCGGCCGCCAAGAATATCTGCTCTGTTCGGCTGCTTGCTACACGCGCAGTACGGCACTGGCCGGGGCCATCGCACCGCGCGGGACCTCTGGCAGCCGCTTGCTACAGCGAAGGCACGCAGGCCGCGCACCTGCATGCGTGCGAGTACCAACCGCTGCAACGGCTCCCGCGCGCGGTGCATCATGCATTAGCACGGCGGCATGGCACGCCACGCATCGCCTGCCTACATGCAGCCTCCTCGTCGTCTTCTTCCTCGATTGCGCCATGCGCTCCGCAACGAAAGCCGGCTTCCCATTTTAGGCTTCGAGCTCTGTCCTTGTTCATTCACAGTCGTCTCACACGTTCTGCTAGGTTTGGTATACAGCGCTTCGTCTGTCGTGTCCTCTCTTCTGTCCGCGTTTCTTCTTTTTTTCTTTATTCTGCGCTGTAACGATTTCAACATGAACAGCCAGCTCGCCCAAAGAATCGCAGTCGACCTAACGAACGTCTCCACAATTGAATGGACTGTAAGCGTGCCGTGTTACGGTGCGCGCCACCTTTACACCGAAGACCTCTGTAACGGTGTATACCTTGAAGGTACCGAGCACTTCGTTATAAAGGCGTTTGCTCGAACCCACGGCCTTTGCACAGAAAGGCACACCATTTTACCTTTCGATACAGGTCCCTCCAAGGATGTCATTTGGTTTATATATACGCTGTAAACTACTTTGCACACTTAAGTCGGTTTCAAGCAAGCAAAACACCCCTTTTGCTCAACCAGAATTTTCAAAAATTAGAGTGTAAGGGTGTTTTCCATCCGCAAATAGCCCTTAAGGGGTAATGTTTTAACGAAAACACCCTTTAGAAGCTAAAGGTGCTATGGGTTATCGAAACACCCGTGGCCCATACGACAGCGTGCGAGATGATAACTGGGACTCGCTGATTAAAAAGTTGTTGGATATTAGGTGAGTTTAGATTAAAATATCTGTCCCTTTTAGGGCTATCTACAAGCACACCATAACTTTACGCCTGTTCTGTTAATGTTTAATGTTCATTTATACGTAACAGGACCCACCGGCACTAAACGGCAGTCTAAAATACTATGGCTATAAAGCGCGAGCGCTCCTCCGACCATGGGTTACCTTTGCAATACGCTATGTTGTGTGTAGGGTAGGGCGCGTACGTGCACCTTCTTGCTGATGTCATCCGTAATTGCGTGCTCCATGAATGGTAGACAATGCGCCACATAAATTGGGTAAATCCTTTTCACCATTGGTCCACTAAAAAAGAAGGCAACAGTTGACCCAACACTAGGGAACGGGAAAGGCAACGGCGGCTACGAGAAGTCCCCGAAGCGATGGAAGGCCTACGCCAACGACGACGTGCCCAGTAGATCTATGAGAGGTGCGAACGCTTGGTTTCAGCGCGATTTTGTCTCTGGTTGGACATCCATGTCGTGTCTGTGACTGTATGAGAGGTGCGAACGCTTGGTTTCAACGCGAGTTTCTGTCTCTGGAAGTTTGGACTTCCGTGTCGTGTCAGTGACTGTGTGGTTTAACTCGAAGCCTCTCTGCACTGAGAATAAACGTAGAAACAACCTGGCATCACCTATCTAAAGCCTAGCAACGGCCTTGAAGCAACCAAGAAACAGCCGTCATCACCCAGCTAAGGCCTGGAAACAACCTAGAAGTAACCAGATCAGTCTCCAGAATTGTCTAGTTTCGCTGTTTCAAGGCTTAATTGCGCGGTTTAGTGCTTAGTGCAAGCTTCGCCACTTTTTTACTAACCTAAAAAGAACTGCTTCTGAAACACCAGTTACTTGTTATAGAATACTTTGCGTTAAAATTATGAATGTAAACTTAAGGAACAGAAATATAGGGGTGTGGATTAGAAGCTAATTTATCCGATAGATATTCAAGGAGTAAATACGCCCGGGCAGGCCTCGAAATGCGCATAGGGCAGATAACCGACAGTATAGCTTAAAAAAAAAGGGGGGGGGGGGTGACTGGCTATAGAGAAAGGCGCAATCGAGTGGCGTGAGGAAATCTGGAAATTCGCAGCAATAAATATGGAGGGCGAGCTGTCCCAAGACACTGGTACAGTTGTGTATAGCTGGGCGTTTGTCCAAAGATGAATTCGTCCTGCAGTGCACGTAAAAATGGGCTCACCGATCCGCGGCATTGTGCAAATTACGCATCGTTATTCGAGTTCAGCTGGTACCGAGATCCCCGGAAGCGTCTGTTTTACGAGCTCATTCCGCGAAATTATCGGCTGTATAGTTCTGGCACATCGTATACTATATACCTCACCGGTTGGACGAGTCTCGTGCGATTTCACCATAACTGATCTCGTTACATGTATATGCATGGTGTCGTTCCCTGCTGCATTACGTTTTATCTCCTTCTCCTCCTCCTTTGGAGACGTGTAACGTCGAAACGGCTTTGGGACCAGTGCGCGCGTGACGAAACGATTCAATTCCGATACTATTCTTTTCTCGCTTCGAAAGCTATCCGAGTGGCGCTGCGCTCACGTTAACAACGGGACTGACGGTCCCTGAAAGCCGACAAAAAAATGGAATCAAGTCTAGCGAGTGGGACGTTGTAGATTATACCGGGGGATAACGTTGACGTACTGGCGGGCGTAATCAAGATCTATGAGAGAGGCAGTTTAATGATACCTGACACATCAATAAATATCAGAAGGCGTCAGGATGATGATACTACTGTTATTCGAACAGAGAGAGAGAGAAAGCTCTTTATTGAAGAATAGAATATTCTCTGCCGGCGTGTGTAAAGGCGCCTACAGCAAAATGGTGATATAATGAAATGCATAATTTACTTTTCTAATTCGTGTTATACTTCTCATCGTCAAGACCGGTCACCCCCTCCCCACTTCCCGCTCTGCCTGCAACTGTTAGCTGAACCTGACGAGCAACCACAACGCAAGGCCGCTGCAACTTGCGCTGAACAGCATGACGTATGGAAACTTCCAAAAGAGTGCGTCGTCCACACTGTTGTGTGTATGCGTGTCTATGCATCGCCGTACGGCTCGTTCTCACGAGACAAGGTGTACCTTGCACCGCGACGGAGCTGCTAGGCCCACCGAGGGCCATTGTCCCGTCTCTCGCGCCGCAGTCAGACCGAACTGAGAAGTACGTTAGGAGAGGGGATGAACCTCGCGGGTGGAAAACAGTCATTCGAGCCACGCGGAGGCAGCGCACCACGAAGTGCGAGACGAGAGGAGTCGGAACAAAGCGCAGCCACGTGTCTCGGATGCCGGAGAAGACTTTTCCGCAACTCGATCCGCGCGGGCCGACCGACGCCTCCGCCGCCCACCAGCCAACACACGGCGAGGAGGAGGCTGTCGAGGGAAAGGGAGAGAGACCCGTGGAAGCAAGAACGAGTCCGCGCACGCAACTTCTCGCGTGATGCGCACAGGCAGAGGACGAGATGGAGGACGGGAAAAAGGACGAGAAAAGATGAGACTTGGTGAGTCTTTCAGACGCCGAGCGAAATCATGGGCGAAATAAAAACCGCGATGGCGGCTCACATGTGACCGAGTGCAGCGGGAAAGTGTATATATTATTACGTGAAGGCACACACGAGAAATCGCCGACGATTACGATACTCTCTAATGCGAATTCTGAGCGCAGCTTCGTCTTGGGGCAACGTCAACTGTGTTTGAAGTTTCGGCTATCCGCATCCGTAGCAGTGCAACATTTGTTACATGTTGCCACAGAACTGCCAGCGCTCGAGTGCTACGCTCACCACTCTGTGCGCTGCAGGCGTCGCGAACCAAACGAAACGCCGACAGCCCCGTTACGACAAGCGAAGCCAGCCGCAGTGCACGTGCCAGCCCTGCATGCGGACGAGCTCCGACCTCCGACCGAGGGGCCAGCGCACGTGACGGCGGAAGAAAGCGAGGTTAGAGGCTGCAATGGCTCGCGATATCGAAAAACTCCGCGTTCGCTCTCTTTCGTACTCGTTCGCTCTATCGCTTACGCCGACAACGCCAACGGCGACGCCGCTCAACGCAGGAACATGCGCATAAGAGCTCCGCTCTAAAAAAATTGCCAGTTCTACGCCGTGAAAACTATTGGACAGCGAAGCTGTAAGCGCGCGAGTGTATGTGATTGGCCAGAGAGATCACGTGCATCATCATTTAGCATCGTCGGCATTATCATTTCGATCATCGTCATCATGAGTGCCCCTAGCGGTGAGGCGGGGAGCCTGACCCTGCGTGACACCGGACAGACGTGCAGACGGCGCAGGCATAGAACAGCTCCGCTCTTAAAACAGAGATAGGAGATGCTCCGAGTTTTATGTATGCTTGCACGTACGAACAATTGAACACTCGTGCTTCATATACCATTCAGCGCGTAAGATTAAACAAGGTACACGTATACGTACAGTTCAAGCGTGACACGTCGCTTGTTCAGTGTTTTGTCCTACCTGTATGCGGTGTTCGAATGACCAGCTAGCTCGTATGTCTTCACTAACTGTTGAACAATTGAGTCCGGGTTGCCTGCCTCCTGTACAGCAATTCGAGTGCTCGCGCGCCAAGTCTACAGAGTCACGAGCAGAAGTTCGTAGACCGATTGGTGTGGCAAACATATCTTTTCTTTGCACCCTGAATACATCGGTATAGTTACAACAGCCGAAGTTCGCGTGCTCGACAAATGCAGTGCACTGAAACAACTGTACGTTGTGCGAGCTGTGCTAGAGTAAATTCTCGTTTCTTGCTGGTGCCACTGGTCGCCAAACTTTTTCTCGCAACTGCATACGCGCTTGCGATCTAGTATATGGCGGCCTGCCTGCGTGTGCAAAATAACCGCCACTAGGTCGAAATAAAGAACAGCTTTGGAGGACAGTGCGGTGGTGATTCCTTGATTGATTTGCAGCGAATGAATCAGCGCTAACTTGGACGACTCCTGGCCTCCTCCTAATTGCTCATAAATATGTCACGTTAGTTTCTATTTCTGTCTTTGTTTCATGGACTGCTGCTCTCTTTGTGTCTTTAGCTTTGTCATATAGATACATAATTGTCAGGTCGTAGCTAGCACTTCTTGGATATGCGAAGCTCGGAACACCCGCTCTCCACTCGCCCCCTAACCTTTTGAAGGTGTTTTGACGCTACGCCGTGCTGCCTTTTTACGGGTTGCAGAAATTAGCGTCGTTCCTAACCTCAAACCGCCATCTCACCGTTTTACTCTTTTCACTATACAGGCCTTGACTGACTTTGGCCTGTTAGACATCATTTTCACGCGCCTCACATCCTCTATTCTTTTCTCGCACGTCTTCGGTCTCATTTTCCTTCACCGAAGTGTAATAGGAACCAGCAATTTCTCTTGTTAGCCGTTTGGTATTAGGAAAGACACTGATTTCTGCAAGCCACACTGGAGCACGGCTCAGTATCATCGGGTATTGCGGTTAAGCTCCCGGTCTTTCCCGATTTCTCTCTCTCTCTCTCTGATCTCCTCCTTTCCTTCTCACCTCTTTTTCTTCATTTAGGCAATCTCCTATACGTTGCTGCACACCCGTCGGCAGCGACGAATGCCGCAATCGTCGATTCGGGGATCGCCGGACATTCGCTTGGCTCAAATGAGACCAACCTGAACGCCTCCGCGTTTCTATGGGAACGAGAAGCCCCGTCGATCCCTCTATCGCTCTACCCTTTCTTCAGTCCCCCTCACTTCATCCCCCCCCCCCTTTTTTTTTCTCTCTCTCTCTTCTTTTACTGCCGTGCACGGCCGCCTAACGACAGCGCTTGCTTTCTCGCCTTGCCTGCGCCATTCGTATGAATGAAAGCCGCCGGCCAACGCTGCATATGCGAGAAGCGTCGCTTCTCGGTTTATTAATTGAACGAAGACCCAGCTGTCTTGCACCCAGAACCCGCGTTTCGCCGTTCTTGTTCGCTACCCCGGCTGGCCGGGAAAGTGGCGCGCGAAATCCGCGAAGTGCGCGCTTCTCCTCCCCACAAGGTCGTTCATTCATTCCTCAACATCTCGCTCTTATAACGGGGCCTGTGGGGGAGGCCTCGATCCTTTTGCTGCCCGTGCACTGACGACCCAATCATGTCGGATCGGGAGTATAGCCTAGCTCCCTGTTGTGTACGTTGTCGAGGCGCTTTGCTTTTCCCGCCACTACAACTGTACAGTCCTTCTTCTTTTTTTTCGAGCCTACACTGTGTTGGCGTGCAATGAAGGTGCCTATAGCTTGTTTAGATCACGATGATCCGCACGTCGGGATTGCTTCTCCAAAGCCTCGCTGTCGCGTGGGAGGTGTTCGCGGAGCAGCGACAGCTTGCGACAGTTCGATTGAGGATTTTCTCCCGCCCGGCTTGTATCGCCGCGTTCCGGTCCTTGTCACTCGTCTGTATTTCGTTTCTTTCTTTCTTTCCTTTAAGCTCTATACACAGGGAAGGAGGGAGTGGATCATCGGCTCTATGGAGTCGTGAGTGCTCGCGCGATGAAAGGCGTAGCCGACGGAGCGCTAGTAGCGGTGCGTCCTGCGTTCGGAGTGCTGATACGGCTTGGAATAGAAAAAAGAAAATAGGCTGGTGCAGAGTATAGGGCTTCTTTTCTCACTGTGCTCCACATATTCCTTTCTTATCGTCCACCGTTCATGAGCGGATGTACCTGTGATAACGCGGGCGGAGGGCAGTTTATTGAGCTTAGACAGCTTCCCGTATAAGCCTGCGAAAAGGAGTATATCAGTGTCATTAAAATTGCATCCCGGTCCAATATATATACGAAACATGTGGTCGCACGTGCTTGAATGTTTGT
>NC_051178.1:172977845-172980345 GCF_013339695.2 Rhipicephalus sanguineus | reverse complement strand
CCGCCGATATAGATTACTTGCCCCCTTCCCGTACATCAGGGGCGTAGCCAAGGGGGGGGGGGGGGGGGGGGGTTCAACCCCCCCCCCGAAATTTTTCAATTTTGCTTGCGTATATAGGCATGCACACATACAAACGCACGCACGAACATACATAAAGTATTGTTGAAACCCCCCCCCCCCCCCCCCGAAAAAAATTTCTGGCTACGCCCCTGCCGTACATGTTCGCATAAACGTGCAGCGCTGCACATACGAAGCACTAAGTGTGTCAGCCGAACGTCTATCACACTGCATCAAAAAGAAATAGAATGTTTGAATGGCTTGTTCCCCCGTTTCTCTTGTTTATCCGGCGCGCACCATGTGACCTAAACTGTGTGCTTTGTTTGCGCACGCAATAAATTTTTCAATTGCGAGTTAGCGCTCGTGTCGTCTGTTTCTTAGTCCTTCGAATGTACCGAGCGCTGCACGTGTATACCAACATGTTAACTCACCAACTCGCACAGCTTGCTGTGTTAACCCTTTTCGCACAATCCATTGATGGCGTCCAATCTTTTTTTTTTTTTTCTTTGCCAATTTTGACATCTTGATAATGAACGTACGAAGTAAATGCACTTGTTGTTGATGCCCTTTTTTTTTTCATTCACTGCGTTTTACGTGTCTCGATACTATGACGGTTCGTCACAGTCATCATCATCATCATCATCATCATCAGCCTGTCTACGCCCACTGCAGGGCAAAGGCCTCTCCCATGTTCCGCCAATCAACCCGGTCCTGTGCTTTCTGTTGCCACGTTATACCTGCAAACTTCTTAATCTCATCTACCCACCTAATTTTCTGTCTTCCCCTCACGCGTTTGCCCTCTCTTGGAATCCAGTCAGTTACCCTTAATGACCACCGGTTATCCTGCCGACGTGCTACGTGGCCGGCCCATATCCATTTCTTCTTCTTAATTTCAACTATGATATCCTTAACCCCCGTTTGTTCCCTGACCCACTCTGCTCTCTTCCTGTCTCTTAAGGTTACACCTATCATTTTCCTTTCCATCGCTCGCTGCGTCGTCCTCAATTTAAGTTGAACCCTCTTTGTAAGTCTCCAGGTTTCTGCTCCGTAGGTAAGTACCGGTAAGATGCAGCTGTTATATACCTTCCTCTTGAGAGATAGTGGTAGACTACCATTCATGATTTGATAATGCTTGCCGAATGAGCCCCATCCCATCCTTATTCTTCTAGTTATTTCACTCTCATGGTTCGGCTCCGCGGTTACTACCTGTCCTAAGTAGACGTACTCCTTTACAACTTCCAGCGTCTCGCCACCTATCGCGAAGCGCTGTTCTCTGCCAAGATTGTTCCACATTACTTTAGTTTTATGCATATTAATTTTCAGACCTACTCTTCTACTTTCCGTATCCAGTTCAGTAATCATGAGCTGTAATTCGTCTCCCGCGTTACTCATCAATGCAATGTCATCAGCGAAGCGCAGGTTACTGAGATACTCTCCATTAACTCTTATCCCTAATTCTTCCCAATCTAGGGCCCTGAAAACCTCCTGTAAACACGCGGTGAATAGCATTGGAGAGATCGTGTCTCCCTGTCGTACGCCCTTCTTTATTGGGATTCTGTCGCTTTCTTTATGAAGGACTATAGTGGCTGTGGATGCGCTGTAGATTTCTTCCATTATGTTTATATAGGCTTTGTCGATGCCCTGATTCCGCAGTGCTTGCATGACTGCTGATGTCTCCACCGAATCAAATGCCTTCTCGTAATCTATGAAGGCTATGTATAGGGGTTGGTTGTATTCCGCGCATTTCTCTATCACCTGATTGATAGTATGAATATGGTCTATTGTTGAGAAGCCTGTACGAAATCCTGCCTGGTCCCTTGGTTGATTAAACTCTAATGTCGTATTAATTCTGTTAGCAATTACTTTTGTGAATAGCTTGTAGACAACGGACAGTAAGCTGATGGGCCTGTAATTTTTCAGGTCCTTGACGTCCCCTTTCTTATGGATCAAGATGATGTTGGCATTCTTCCAAGATTCTGGTATCCTCCCTGTCGAGAGACACTTCGTATACAGGGTGGCCAGTTTCTCTAACATAATCTCTCCACCGTCTTTCAACAGGTCTGATGTTACCTGATCCTCACCAGCGGCTTTGCCTCTTTGCATTCCCTTTAGGGCTTTCTTTACTTCTCCTGTTAATACTGGTGGGATGTCAGATTCCTCTGGGATATTACTGCTTCTTACGTTATCATCCTGACTGTCTCGGCTGCTGTACAGATCTCTGTAGAACTCTTCCGCTATCTCAACTATTCTATCCATATTGGTTGTGACCTTGCCATCCTTGTCCCTTAACGCATACATCTGATTTTTGCCTATGCACAGTTTTGTCTTCGTAGCTTTGAGGCTTCTTCCGTTCTTTAGAGCATGCTCAATTCTCTCCATATTATACTTTCTTATGTCGGCTACTTTACGCCTATTGATCAACTTCGAAAGCTCCGCCAGCTCT